>NW_026615589.1:0-48425 GCF_000801105.2 Raphanus sativus | reverse complement strand
CCAGTTCGTTGAGAGAGATGAAGTTGATCTCTACAAATTTTACGAAGAGGTTTATAAGACAATGGACTCAGCGCTTTTACATTTAACGATCGAAGCGAGTTTACTTTGAACTTGTGCCTAGTAGAAGGCAAGTTTAAATAAACTCGTACTTAGGAGTCGTAGCTCGGCGACTCGTGCCTAGTGGAAGGCAAGTTTACCGTGCTTCGGCGTATAACTCGTGCCTTGTAAAAGGCGAGTTTATCAAACCCATGCCTAAGAACTATAGCTCGGCGAGTAAGCCATGCCTGGTAAAGAAAGAGTTTACTAAACTCGTGCTCGATGAAAGGCAAGTTGTCGGTAACTCGTGTCTAGAAAAAGGTGAGTTGAATGAAACTTATGTCTAGTAGAAGACAAGTTTATTCAACCCGTACCTAGTAAAAGACGAGTTTACGACTAACTCGTGCCTAGTAAAAAGCAAGTTTGTAAACCCATTTCTAAAAAAGGTAAGCTGTACTCGTGCCTTAGCGTAAGTAGCTTGGCAAAAGTCCATATTCAATGAGGATCAGAGAGACAAAATCATACCATAACTTTGCCTCTGTTACTTGGAAATGTGATGAGCTCTCAGCGAGAAATGCGCCATGAGCCGACCAAAAGCCTCCACTTGTGCACATACCCTCATCTGAAATTGTGATCGACAAAGAGTTGCAAAGGGAAGCGAGATGAATCTTCTTCTCCACGTCCGAGTAACCGCAAGATTCTCAACCTTGTGGTCGTGTAACCGCGGTGCCGTGTAACTGATAAAGACCGAGCCGAGTGACTGCGAGAGATCGAGCCGTGCCGAGTAACCGCGAGAGATCGAGCCGTGCTGAGTAACCGCAAGAGAACGAACCGTACTGAATAGCCGCGAGAGAGCGAGCGGTGTCAAATAACCGCGAGAGAGCGAACCGTGCTGAGTAACCGCGAGAGAACGAACCGTGTCGAGTAATCGCGAGAGAGCGAAAGGTATCGAATAACTGCGAGAGAGCGAACGGTGACGAGTAACCACGAGAGAGCGAACCGTGCCGAGTAACCACGAGAGAATGAACCGTGTCGACTAATCGCGAGAGAGCGAACGGTGTCGAATAACCGCGAGAGAGCGAACGATGACGAGTAACCGCGTGAGAGGGAACCGTGCCGAGAACCGCGAGAGAACGAACCGTGTCGAGTAATCGCGAGAGAGCGAACGGGGATGAATAACTGCGAGAGAGCGAACGGTGACGAGTAACCGCGAGAGAGCGAACCGTGCCGAGTAACCGCGAGAGATCGAACCGTGTCGAGTAATCGCGAGAGAGCGAACGGTGACGAGTTCAATCTTCTTCGAAGATACTTCTCCATGCCCCACGGTGGACGCCAACTGTTTGAACCAGATAATGATGCATCCGGATGATCGAGAGAAGACGGCCTTCATCACTGACCGCGGCATCTATTGCTACAAGGTAATGCCCTTCGGTCTCAAGAATGCCGGTGCGACATATCAGCGTCTTGTCAACATGATGTTTGCCGAGCGATTGGGAGTCACAATGGAGGTCTACATTGATGATATGTTGGTCAAACCGCAGAAGGCATCCGATCACATTGATCACCTCAAAGACTGTTTCCTCATCTTAAACGAGTACGCTATGAAACTCAACCCAGCGAAATGCACCTTCGGAGTCACATCCGGCGAATTTCTGGGCTACATAGTTACTCAAAGGGTTACTCACATCGGCGCGAACAGTTAGACGATGGAAAAATAGATAAGGAATCGAAACAAAACAACAAACAAATTGAAGAGAACAACAAACAAATTAGAGTTACTCAAGGAACTCTTCAATATGGCGGTTATGACGAAGGATTATATCTCTTAGGGATTTTGATGGTTATAAAAGCCATCAAAATCCACGTGAGTGAGTTTGTTTATGTTTGGTGCAGGCCAGCCACGTGAGTGGGCTTGATAAACGTTACCACACACACTAAAAAGAAACAACATTAAACAGTATAATTCACACTCTAGGAACGAGATAAATCGAAAGCAATTCCAAATTTGGATAAGCAACAAGACAAAACTACTAACTTTGTGTCGATGGCTTCGGACAGAACAGTTTTCTCGACTTCCACAACAACATCACCGTTACTGTTACCGGGAGAGATCTGGGGTGGTGGTCTTCGAAGCCACTGCTGTTGCTGTTGGTATCGATGCGGCTGCTGCTGCTGCTGTGACGTGGCTTGCTGAAACTGTTGTTGGTGATTCTGATGGGCGTAACCGCCGCCGCTGTTTGAACCGAAATCGGTGCTGTACAAGGGGTAGACTGATTTCGATGGTGAGATTAGGAGAAGTCTTCATGCTGAGCTTGAACTAGATGGTTGAAGAGTAAAAGAGGTGTAATATGTTATAGCTGGACCCGGTGAAGGGATGCCTACGTACCCCGAAAGGGGATCAAGCCAATCGTAGTTCTACAACGAAAGGTCACAAGTGCTTAGAAGAAAGCATGTGATGTGGTGTTTCTCTCTAAAAAGTGAGAAGAAAGGCAAGAGATCAAAGAGAGGATCTTTTCTAAGGAGGAGGTGCCTCCTTATTTATAGAAGGACAAGGTCTAGGGTTTCCTAATAACCTCCTTTTAAATGGGCTGAGCCCATTATCTTATAGGCTTTGTTGGGGGTAAAACCCATGTCCAACAGTTAGCCCCCCAGTTCGTTGAGAGAGATGAAGTTGATCTCTACAAATTTTACGAAGAGGTTCATAAGACAATGGACTCAGCGCTTTTACATTTAACGATCCAAGCGAGTTTACTTTGAACTTGTGCCTAGTAGAAGGCAAGTTTAAATAAACTCGTGCTTAGGAGTCGTAGCTCGGCGAGTAACTCGTGCCTAGTGGAAGGCAAGTTTACCGTGCTTCGGCGTATAACTTGTGCCTTGTAAAAGGCGAGTTTATCAAACCCATGCCTAAGAACTATAGCTCGGCGAGTAAGCCATGCCTAGTAAAGAAAGAGTTTACTAAACGCGTGCTCAATGAAAGGCAAGTTGTCGGTAACTCGTGTCTAGAAAAAGGTGAGTTGAATGAAACTTATGTCTAGTAGAAGACAAGTTTATTCAACTCGTACCTAGTAAAAGACGAGTTTACGATTAACTCGTGCCTAGTAACAAGTTTATTTTATACTATATTGTTTCAAGGCTGCGTGGAGTATGTTGGGGTCGCTAAGAAAGGGGCTTTAATTCTGGATGTTTCTACGCGGTGGAACTCCACATATCGCATGCTGTCTAGGGCTCTTCACTACAAAGAAGCATTCAAGAATCTTGCAGAGATCGAGACAAGTTACCAGAGCTTACCTACAGATTTGTAGTGGTTAAGAGCTAAACTCATTTCTGGTTTGTTACAGCCGTTTGATCAGATGACAAACCTTATTTCCGGCTCTTCTTACCCTACAGCGAATCTGTACTTCATGGAAGTATGGAAAATTCAAACTTGGTTGACAGCAAACGAGTTACATGAAGATGGAGTGATCGCTTAACTTATAACTTGCGGCTGCTATGATCACTTATAGTTTCTGGTTCATTTTGCTCGCTTGGTATGTGCATTTCATTATGTTTGTTGTATCATTAGAAGAAACTGAATGGCCTTCTTAGTATGTTTGTATGAAACATGGAATAGAAGAAGCCAAGAAGATGAATAAGAAAAGAGAAGACTGAAGTTTCATTATCTTAGATAATTGCTTATTTTATGCTTTTGGATGATCTATGTGTAATACTTTATCTATGTCACTATGTGTAATACTTATCTATGTTTAAGCTTTTACATTATGTATGATACTTATCACAAAACATGATCAAATATGTTAAAAATGTAATTTTAGATGTTTAACACTGATTGTGTATTTGGGCTTTCGCGGATGGCCCATTTGGAATTGGGCAATTAGGTTTCGACAATTTGGACTTGGAACAATTTGGACTTAAAAAAAAATGTCCAATTGGCTACTTTATAGTCCATTGGAAATGGACAGCCCATTTGACATCCCTATAAGTAATTGGCATTGATGTATTTTTATTTAAATTATAATCAAAACTTATAAATAATATAAATTTTAAATAGTATTTGTAAATGAATAAATACGCATGCAATCTATATTGTACACCAGCTCACACATCTCTTGAACAAAATCATCAACTTACTAAAGCAAAGGGACCGAGATTTGCTGATCCAACGAAGTATAGACGGCTTGTTGGTAGGCTAATTTACCTTCTGGATACTCAGGCAGAGTTGTGTTACTCAGTTCATATTCTTTCGAAAATTATATATGAAGCATCCAAAAGAAGCTCATTTGCTTGCTTCTCTCAGTGTTGTGCAATTTCTGGATGGAACACTAGGTTAAGGAATCTTGCTCCAGTCCTACCCTGATCTCACACTTTCTGTCTACTGTGATGCTGATTTGTTATTTTTTCCTCTTACCTGAAGATCACTCAGCGCATTCGTGGTTATGCTTGGTGGATCACCCATTGCATGGGAGACTAAGAAGCATTGGATCACATTCATATACCGAAGCAGATTACAGGTATATGGCGACTGACTTGCAAGAGACTAAATGGATTCGTAAGCTTTTGAAAGAACTGGGTCTTGAACAGTTTACTCCTGCTCAATTTTTCTGTGATAGTAAAGATGTGATTCAGCTGCAAACCTGATATTTCATGAAAGAACAAAACTTACTGAGAATGATTGTCACTCAGTGAAGAACATATACGTACAAACTCGCAGTAGATATATTGACTAAAGCATTTGTACTAGTTCCATTTCAAAAGTTAGTATCTAAATTAGGTATTCAAGATTCTCATGCTTCAACTTGAGGGAGAGATGGAGAGATTAACATATATCTAGTTATATATTTCCTTATACATAATAAATATTGTTTTCTTATACGACAAAGCAAGGAAATATGTTACACCGCTTTGTCTTTGTATAACTACCAGATCATATGATTTTAATAAGATTAAAATTCAGTTGAATATCAAAACCTACAGTACGGGTCTGACTGGTAATGGCTGTAATTTTAAATTTTTTGCTGTATCTGTAAACTTTTTGTTTTGCCTTTAGGTTTCATTGCTTTAGATTTTTTAGAAAGTCCTAAAAATTGTTTGGGATATTTGTCGCTGCAAAATACTTGTACATCTGTAAGTTTTTTATTTAAAGCTGTAAGTTATTTCAAGAGTTGTGTTTTAAATAAAAAACTTAAAGTTTGAATGCTCTGAATTTAGTGCTCTATAAATAAATAGGGTTGTGGACAGCACCTGCATCAACTACCAATCACACCCTATATGTGCTTTCAAAGTTTTCAATGCATCCATCTTCATTCATTTAATTAAAAGCTAAGGCTATATGTGTTCTTAATTTATTTTTTATCCTGATATTTCTTTGAAGAAATCAGGAGATTATCATCTATTCTACTAAAGTTGAAGTACAAAACAATAGGTATCTATTTTAAAGTGAGTTTTTACATATTTTCATTGCATTTTTAATTAATTCTGGCCACTTTTCTTTCTGAATAATTTGACATGATTTATTATATAAGTGCAAAATATAATTTAGTTATTTTGAAGTGTTTTAATATATCTTGTACATCAATTTTTTCACTCTTTTTAAATCTCCTATACATTATTTGAGAAGTTATTTTGTCACATGTCCTCTCTACAATAATATGACATCGTTAGTAAAATTAATGACATGGCTTATAGCTTAATATGACATGGAAAATTATATTTAATGTTAATTTGTATTTTTGGTAAAATTTTTAAAATATGGTAATATCTTATATATTACATTTAATGTCGATTTACATTTTTGGATCTTTTTAGAATATGTCAATAACTCATAAATCATCACTAAAATAAATATATTCAAATATGGCATTACAAATTTCGAAAATATCATTTAATTATATATTTTTAAATTATAAAATTTATTATTAAAATTTTCAAAAATGTACACAATTGTTTTTACAAAATTATGAAACTTTAATCGTAAAACAATTAGTTTCTTATATATCTACAAATTTTATAAATATTATTTAATTTTAATTTTTGATAATTATGCAACCTTTACAAATTTATTTAATATATGTAATTAAAATAAATAGATTAAAAATCTATATAAGATTATAATTTTAAATACATACATGCATATTCTTAAATATAAACTAAAACAAACAAAATTATTTTTGTCTAAATTTATGTTTAATTAAATCAAATTTATATTAAAACATTGATAAGAACAAGAAAATTTACAATATTAATAAAATCTTTTATTTTTAAATATGATTTATATTTATTCGTTAGAAAATATTTTAAATTTTTTTACTGCACATGGTGCAAGAAAACAAACAAATAGTATTTCATTAATTATTTTTACTATAATATTTTAACAATATTTCGTTACATATTATTATATTAATCATCATAATCATAATAATTGGACATATTTAAATGAAATTACTCTATTTGTGATAAGAATTCAAAATGTTTAACAACAAGTTTTTTATTTGTTTATAGATTCAATTAGATACAGACATTCGGGTACTCATTTAGGTACGAGTTATTTCGTTTGGGTATCAATTTCTGGGTTTTGAAACTAAGCTTCATTCGCATAGTACAAAATTTTGGTGGGTTTCGAGTTAGATCCTCTCAAATCCAGATGAATTCGGTTTTGATGTATAGAAACCTAAAAATATCCGAAAACTAATATATCTGAAATATATTCAATATTATATAAAATAATCATGTTAATGTTTCTGTTCGGGTATTTTAAATCCAACCTAAAAATAACCTAACACAAAAACAAAATAAAAAGTAATCATATTATCCAACTTGATTCAGATTTGATTCTCATGTATAAAACATCTAATCTATTAATTAAGGGTCCTAATTTTTATCTACAATTAACAAGTCCTAGTAAAACCACAAAAAGAATTAGTTAATATGATATATTTGATTATTTACATTGATAAGAAAACAACTATAAATTTGAATTTTATTTTTTAATTATAAAAAAACTGCTGAGAAAGAATCAAACAAAATATTACTTAAATATTTAAATATTTTATAAAATAACATATTAATTAATTTCCTAATTAGTAATATAAAATTGTTACAATGTTAAGTAAATTTTATTTAAAAAAAATTAGCACTATTTTTTTAAAATTAAAAAATTATTTTTTTATTATATAAAAGAAGTTCTATATGAATTAAATATGACAAAATATATTAAATAGGTAAATTAACAAATTTTATTTTTAGATTGTTTCATTTAAATAAATTATCAATCATCATTAAAATAAGTTAAAATTTGTAAACTATATAATATTTTATACAAAAAAATTACTAGCATAGGTTAAACTTTTATATCTACAACTATATATCATCTATTTATTTATTTGAAACTCTCAACAGTATATTGTTTAAAATGTTTAAGTACAAAAAATATAATAGTATATAATAACATTTAGTCCATATACTACTTTAAAATATGTTATTAGAAAACTATGAAATTTTAATAATGCATTTAAAATATTAATGACAAATCAAATTTTAATTATAATGATATCTGAGAAAAAACCAGAAAATATTACCAAAAATTTCAAATATTTTTTATAAAATAGTTTATTAATGTAGTAACAAAAATAAATTCAAAATCATGTAATCTTCCAAACTCAAAAATAGTAGTGTATTTTCTATTTTTGACAAAATATAAACTTTAGAAAATAACTTTTCAAACTCAAAATGATAATATTTCAAATTTTACAAAAGATAAAATCATAGATAATAAAAATAACTTTTTGAAATGCACCACGAAAGAAACAAACTATATATGGTGTAAAAACTAAAGCAAACTAATATTTTGAAATCTTAACTAAAAATAAAAATAAAACTTAATATGATTAAAAATATTCTATATCAGTAAAATATACTAAAATAATATGATAGATGCTACTATGTATAAAATTTACTAAATAATAGGTCTATATTATTTAAACAAAATATTTTTTACTTATAAGTCCCGTTAAATACTAAAATAATATATGTTAAATTATATTTTTAAACACAACATGTAAATATAAACTATCTTAAAAATATTTCTTTTCTGTAATATAAATAAATAAATTTTAAAAGTGCATCATAGCAAATTGTATAAATTAAATAAAATATATTTTAAAAATTTTATCTATTTGATTATTTCATATTTTTATTTTATTATATCTAACTCAAAACTATATTAGTAAGTAATAAATATTAATAACAGAGTAAAAAGTATTAAACAAATCACTATATATTAAAAATGCCGAATAATAATATATAACAATAATATTATCGAGCTACAAATATATAATACTAAAATCAAAATTATATATTTAAAATATTTTTAATAATATCAAATACATTTATAAAATGGAAAATATATGCACGGATGTACGAATTAAAATCTAGTACAAGTATTAAAATATATAACACTAATCATGGAAAACAAAATATCAATTTATAAAAAGATAAAAATTAACATCTGCATTGGTGTGCGAGCAAATCTCTAATTTGGTTTAAAGAAAAGACATATAGTAAACATCCAGAAAAGGAAAATAACAGAAAGCTGATGAAGGATCATATGGTATCATGAGTCCATGACCCTTCCCTTATTGAATCACAGACACAAAACAAACAATAACAAACGGTTATGATCAAATTCATGGCGTTTAAGCAGTCATATTTGAACCATGATCCCGAACAGTACGTACTAGTAGTATGTTAGTATATGGGGATTCATTTTGTATGGTGTAGGGTCCACACGATCCATTTTTTGTCCAATCAGATTTGTTCGGATTGGACCAATTGTATCTAAAACAAAAACTGCAGATTATGATTGATGTGCTTTCATATATGAAATTGATCTTATTTATGATCAATGATGCAGCGCTCTAAAATTTAAAGCTATGGCCCTGCATGCGTTCTTAATTTGGTGATTCATTTCTAGAAAACAAGCCGACTCTCCTAATTGCTTATGTCGATAAGCACATACGCAACCGCATCGATTGAGTAAGGGGAAGAATTAAAGCTACATTCCTCAAGCCATGAGTATATGGTTTGCTTCCCGATCGATAGATGGATTTCATGGAGGAATTTAAATTCTTTAGGTAGTTTTCTTTCACAAAACAAAGTCACACAAGTTGTAAGAAAGTTTTATTTATCTGAATATAAACTAGACTCTGACCAGCTCATTCAAATGACGGGTATATTTATCAATACGTCATGGACTCATGTGCATGTTTTAGTATAATAGACTCAGAAAAGAAAACAAGCCATTTATTCATTAAAAAGGAAACATAACAAACATAGAGAAATTGTGTTCAAAAGAAAAAAACAAACAAACATATAGGAAAGGAAACGGAAAGCAAATGAAGGATCGTACACATCACGAACCTTCCATTATTGAATCACACACAACGCAAACATACTGAAGAAAAAAAGAATAAAAAAAAGCCTTGATGAACAAAATTTGTTGCTGCTAGGACTGTAAAGATCAACTTAAGCAAACAGCCTTTGAAAGATACGAGCCCTGACAATACAAATTGTAATTGTATTGAATACTACCAACTATTGAAGGTCCATCCTAATGTTATTGGGAAAATAGACATCATAAAAAAATCTTACCGTAAAAAAAAACTAAATACAGAAACATAATTCGTTATAGGCTTGCTTTTTTAGGGGTACTAACAAAAAATATAAATAGAAAGAAAATCTAAAAAAATAATCTTGAAATATCTCACATGTAACTTTTATATATTTCTTAGTATGAAATGGCCAAACTATAAATTTTAGACAATTTTAAAGTATATAAAAGTAAAAATAAATTGTCTTGATAACAATCACTAATCTAAACATATATAAAGGTAAATGGAAAATAAATTTACTTATCATGTTTGAGTTTGCTAACTAATTAAGTTTTTAAATAATACATAAAAATTATTATTCACTTCAACATTCGGAATGAAATATTATTCTTACTTTACCTAAGATGAGTCACATAAATCCACTCATGAGCTAAAACATACATTATACAGAAGGCTAATGTCACATTAAAAGCAACAATGTGTACCTTAAAAACTCAACCTATAAACATTTGTTTCACTGTTTTAGACATTTTCTGATTTATTAATTCTAAATTCATTAAATTGTTTTAAAAATACACATAATTTATAAATATTATTGAGCAACTATTTTTTGATTTATTAATTGGTCTAATTGACGGAAAGAGAATAAATCAAGTAGAGATGACACTATAGATCATTTATTTATAAAAAGTCCAATTTTATTAATAAAGATTGCAATTATTTAACATTCATATTGTTATTTATTATAAATAAACCAAAGATCCGATACAAATATCATAATACTTTATTTTAATGACACTAAAAATATTTAGACATTTATAGTTAAAACGGTAATATAGAATTTAGGTTGTGTATTATATTCACAACATTTAGCGTGAACCACAAGGAACAGCACAGTTACAAATTCCCTTCTCTAAATCTGCACAAAAACCACTACCAAAACCAATACGAGGAGCTGGGAATTTCTTCTTACACTCACTTCGACATAGTGCTGGAAGACAAAAACGGCCTAACTTGATTGGAGAAGGACATAGTTTTTTTTCCTTTTTCTGCGCATTTGTCGTCATTCCTGTTAGATAAAAATTTCAATTATAAGGGAGAAAAATAATAATAATGTTTATTGAATTAATTATAAAACTTATTTATCATCAAAAAGTTCTTAGTAAACCATTTTTAAGCATTATAAATAAAAAGACACATAGATTTTATTAGTAAATAAAAAATATTATTTGAACGAAATATTATTTTTCATTTTTTGAAGAAATATTTTGAAGAATTGTGTGCATATTAATAAGAAATTGCAGTTTTAAACACAACTGTTGTATATATAGGAAAATCAAAACATATTAACTATATATATATATATATATATATAATGTGATGATTCAAAATATAACATAAATTTACATTAGAAATATAATAAATCCAATTATGAAAAATGCTGGTTAAGATATTTTATGTGCATGAAAAATGTAAAGAAATAGATGATAACAATGAGAATATCTAGAATTTTTATCACAGTATTTCTTCATCATGTATATATAAATACTATAAATTTTTAAAATAAAAATAGGAAATAAACTCTTAAAATATTTACGGGTTGATCCTTTTAAGTTTAACACAAAAATGTTTGGCTCGGTTTTTTTAATATTTTTTAGCCTGCTAGGTATTTATGAAATTACATTGAAAGATAATTTAATACTATATTTTATATAGTAAACAAAAATAATACATGGGTCTACAATATATTGAAAATAAATTTAAAAGATCTAATTATTATAATCATTTTATTATAAAATTACTGTATGCAATATAGTAAGACAAACCTAGTGAAAGAATGATGAAGGCAATTAATAAGGTGAATAAGAGTAGAAGGGATTTCCTCATCGTGGATAACAGAAATGGATTGATAGTGGGTTAAAATTTTAGGAAATAAATGAAGTGTTTCTATTTGTACAATAGAAGAAGAAGTATTCTTACATATATATATAAAATAAAATATCTAATTTAAGCTACTCACATTATTATGTTCCGATTTAAGCGAATTAAATTTAGAAAAATTCCAAATTCTATGCTCATGTTATATGCGAAACTTTAGACTCGTTCGTTTCCATATAGGCAAATAGAAGGATGCGTGTTTTACGCCTGAAATTATTCTTGATGTTCTCAAAAAATGTATTGCTATTTTGAGAATTATAAATTTATTTAAAGGGACTTTCAATAAAACACTGCTTGAATATACAGTTTATTAGGTGAATATTCCATACGTAACATAATTTCTAGATTTATTACAAACTTATTTTAAGTATACAGTTTGTATGGCCATTTCATAGATATGTATAAAATTTAGAGTTATATGTATGTATAATCTATAGATTTAATGTATGTTTATATATGAAATAAGAAATATGCCTGGCAGTTTATAAAGTTGCCAAGAACACAAACCGTAATAAAACTTTTGCTTTGTTTTATTAATCTTTCTTAACTTGCTTTCTTACATTGGATCCTCTTACATTAGATCACTATATATAGGTAATAGAAAACCCTTAACTTTCTCCTATTACATGTTTATCTAGGACTTCTTAGCTTTATCCTAAATCTATTAGTTATTGATTCTTATCTTTAGAATAACTTGTCGGTTAAGCAACTGAAGCTTATCCAACATTCTCCCTTCTAAGTTTCATGTTGCTTCTTAAACTATCTTGAACTCCAATCTTCTTCTTCATGTCGTTGAACTTTAGCTTCGCCAACGCCTTTGTTAGGATGTCTGCACACTGGTCTTCTCCTCGCACAAACTCCACTTCAATCTGCTCCTTTTCAACACACTCCCGGATGAAATGAAACCTCTTCTAGATGTGCTTACTTCTTCGGTTAAACACAGGGTTCTTGGCCAAAGATATGGCTGACTTGTTGTCAACGTAGACCGTCGTTCTTCCTTCCTCCTTTCCTGTGATTTCACTTAAGAGATCTTGAAGCCAGATGGCTTGTTTAGCGGCTTCCGTAGCTGCCATGAATTCTGCTTCGCAGGATGATAGAGCCACCGTTTGCTGCTTTTGAGAACACCATGTTACAGGCGTGTCGCCATAGAAGAATATGTGTCCTGAGGTGCTTTTCCCATCATCCTCATCAGTGTTGTGACTACTGTCACTGTAACCAACAAGCCTCTGTTTCCCTCCTTTCTTGAACATCAAACCGTTGCCGACAGTTCCTTTTAAGTATCTTAGAACCTGATTTAAGGCATTGTCGTGTGACTGTCTTGGAGACTGCATATACCTACTTAAGAGTCCCACGGAGAAGGCGAGATCAGGTCTGGTGTGCATGAGATACCTGAGATATCCTATCCTCCTCCGATACAGAGTTGCATCGACTTCTAATTCATCTTCTGACTTAGATAACTTCAAACCAAACTCCATTGGTATTGAGCTTGAATTGCAGTCGTCCATCATTGCTTCCTTTAGAATCCTTTTAGCATAAGCTTCTTGCTTGATCTCTATCCCATCTTTACTTTGCTTGACCTCTATACCTAAGTAGTAGGTTGACTTTCCTAGATCAGACATATCAAACTTGCTAGACATTCCTTTCTTGAACTCCATAATCTGTTTCAACGAGCTCCCTGTTACAAAAAGATCGTCGACATAGACAGCCACAATAAGAAGCTTATCTCCCTCCTTCTTCCGATACACTGAACTTTCTTTTGAGCACTTGATAAACTTCATATCGATCAAAATCTTGTTGAGCTTTGTGTTCCAGCTCTTGGAGCCTGTTTTAATCCGTACAAAGCTTTTGAGAGTTTGAAAACTTTATTCTCTTCTCCTTTCTTTTCAAACCCTTCAGGCTGAGACATGTACACTGCTTATGTTAGCTCACCGTGTAAAAACGCCGTCTTGACGTCGAGGTGGTGGACTTCCCATCCATTTGTAGCAGCCATACCAATCAACAATCTTATTGTTTCTAACCGGGCAACAGGAGCAAACACTTCATCATAATCCACTCCATGTTCTTGGACATAACCTTTTGCGACTAAACGAGCTTTGAACTTATTTATGGAACCGTCTGCGTTTCTTTTGATTTTGAAAACCCACTTGAGACCTATTACCTTCATTCCAGGTGGTTTATCAACAAGATTCCAAGTTTTGTTCTTGTTGATTGAATCAATCTCATCTTTGCAGGCGTTAGTCCATTGAATTCCAACCTTTGCTTCTTGATAGTTTAGTGGTTCGTCATCAAGTGATAGGAGGAGTATCTCGATCTCTAAGTCGGCCAGAAGAATATAGTCATCAAGATGACTCGGCGTTCTTACTTGTCGGGTTGATCTTCTAGGTTGTTGAGACTCGCTCTGTTCTGTATTACCTCCATCAGAAACTGATTCTGCTTGCGAGATCCCTAGTCTAATACCCGAAGGTGGCTAAACCTAATTGAGTCGCAGCTCGAATAACAAAAACGGAAAGTTGCCTAAATGCTCTAAGTGCTAAGTTTGCTCTGAGAAAAGTCTCTGTCGATATGCCTTAGTTCCTGGTTCTATTCCGAGGTGAACAAGCTTCAGTGATCGATCATCAAGCTTCCTTAGATGTCCTGAATCAATCTTAGCGTGAGCAATGCAACCAAATACCTTAAGGTGACCAATGCTCGGTTTCCTGTTCTTTAAACACTCGTATGGTGTCTGATTCTTCAACGCTCTTGTAGGTACATGGTTGATCAAATATGTGGCGTGACGTACAGCCTCTCCCCACATGAAATTTGGAACTTCCATTGCCTTTAACATGCTTCTAGTCATCTCCATCAACGTACGGTTTCTTCGTTCTACGACGCCATTCTGTTGCGGAGTATATGGGGCTGTTAAGTGGCGTTTGATCCCTTTTTCATTACAGAAGTCTTGAAACTCTTTAGAAGTGAACTCTCCACCTCTGTCAGTTCTTAGAGTTACAATCTCTTTGTTGAAATCCTTCTCAACGAGTGTTTTAAAGGTCTTGAATCTTTCAAACGCCTCATTCTTCTCTTTTAGCAATATTGACCACATGTATCTTGTGTGATCATCTATGAGCACAAAAATATATCGGTTTCTTGATGATGTTGAAGGTGTGATAGGTCCACAGAGATCAGCATGAATCAACTCCAACGCACGGGTAGCTCTGTAGCTTGTAGCTTTAGGAAAAACATGTCTCATTTGTTTTCCCACCAGACACGAATCACACATCTGTTTTTCTCCATCTAACTTTGTTTCATTTAAATAAATTATCAATCATCATTAAAATAAGTTAAAATTTGTAAACTATATAATATTTTATACAAAAAAATTACTAGCATAGGTTAAACTTTTATATCTACAACTATATATCATCTATTTATTTATTTTGAAACTCTCAACAGTATATTGTTTAAAATGTTTAAGTACAAAAATATAATAGTACATAATAACATTTAGTCCATATACTACTTTAAAATATGTTATTAGAAAACTATGAAATTTTAATAATGCATTTAAAATATTAATGACAAATCAAATTTTAATTATGTATTTTTTAATTATAATGATATCTGAGAAAAAACCAGAAAATATTACCAAAATTTCAAATATTTTTTTATAAAATAGTTTATTAATGTAGTAACAAAAATAAATTCAAAATCATGTAATCTTCCAAACTCAAAAATAGTAGTGTATTTTTCTATTTTTGACAAAATATAAACTTTAGAAAATAACTTTTCAAACTCAAAATGATAATATTTCAAATTTTACAAAAGATAAAATCATAGATAATAAAAATAACTTTTTGAAATGCACCACGAAAGAAACAAACTATATATGGTGTAAAAATTAAAGCAAACTAATATTTTGAAATCTTAACTAAAAATAAAAATAAAACTTAATATGATTAAAAATATTCTATATCAGTAAAATATACTAAAATAATATGATAGATGCTACTATGTATAAAATTTACTAAAATAATAGGTCTATATTATTTAAACAAAATATTTTTTACTTATAAGTCCCGTTAAATACTAAAATAATATATGTTAAATTATATTTTTTAAACACAACATGTAAATATAAACTATCTTAAAAATATTTCTTTTCAGTAATATAAATAAATAAATTTTAAAAGTGCATCATAGCAAATTGTATAAATTAAATAAAATATATTTTAAAAATTTTATCTATTTGATTATTTCATATTTTTATTTTATTATATCTAACTCAAAACTATATTAGTAAGTAATAAATATTAATAACAGAGTAAAAAGTATTAAACAAATCACTATATATTAAAAATGCCGAATAATAATATATAACAATAATATTATCGAGCTACAAATATATAATACTAAAATCAAAATTATATATTTAAAATATTTTTAATAATATCAAATACATTTATAAAATGGAAAAATATGCACGGATGTACGAATTAAAATCTAGTACAAGTATTAAAATATATAACACTAATCATGGAAAACAAAATATCAATTTATAAAAAGATAAAAATTAACATCTGCATTGGTGTGCGAGCAAATCTCTAATTTTGTTTAAAGAAAAGACATATAGTAAACATCCAGAAAAGGAAAATAACAGAAAGCTGATGAAGGATCATATGGTATCATGAGTCCATGACCCTTCCCTTATTGAATCACAGACACAAAACAAACAATAACAAACGGTTATGATCAAATTCATGGCGTTTAAGCAGTCATATTTGAACCATGATCCCGAACAGTACGTACTAGTAGTATGTTAGTATATGGGGATTCATTTTGTATGGTGTAGGGTCCACACGATCCATTTTTTGTCCAATCAGATTTGTTCGGATTGGACCAATTGTATCTAAAACAAAAACTGCAGATTATGATTGATGTGCTTTCATATATGAAATTGATCTTATTTATGATCAATGATGCAGCGCTCTAAAATTTAAAGCTATGGCCCTGCATGCGTTCTTAATTTGGTGATTCATTTCTAGAAAACAAGCCGACTCTCCTAATTGCTTATGTCGATAAGCACATACGCAACCGCATCGATTGAGTAAGGGGAAGAATTAAAGCTACATTCCTCAAGCCATGAGTATATGGTTTGCTTCCCGATCGATAGATGGATTTCATGGAGGAATTTAAATTCTTTAGGTAGTTTTCTTTCACAAAACAAAGTCACACAAGTTGTAAGAAAGTTTATTTTATCTGAATATAAACTAGACTCTGACCAGCTCATTCAAATGACGGGTATATTTATCAATACGTCATGGACTCATGTGCATGTTTTAGTATAATAGACTCAGAAAAGAAAACAAGCCATTTATTCATTAAAAAGGAAACATAACAAACATAGAGAAATTGTGTTCAAAAGAAAAAACAAACAAACATATAGGAAAGGAAACGGAAAGCAAATGAAGGATCGTACACATCACGAACCTTCCATTATTGAATCACACACAACGCAAACATACTGAAGAAAAAAAGAATAAAAAAAAGCCTTGATGAACAAAATTTGTTGCTGCAAGGACTGTAAAGATCAACTTAAGCAAACAGCCTTTGAAAGATACGAGCCCTGACAATACAAATTGTAATTGTATTGAATACTACCAACTATTGAAGTCCATTTGTTATCTAACTTCTAAGCTTTTAAATGTGTCCCAGAAACAGTTATTTGTTCTAAGAAAGGCCACACTATCTCTACAAGCTCTGTGTAGAAGTGACCCAGCTGAAACACTATTAACATGAGCTTCAAGCCTTCAAGGAGTAAGACAATTTCTAACTCCTCAAGAGTTGTTTCTCTAACATAAAGTATGGTTGTTGTGAGCAATTAAAACACATCTGATATAAGCATGATGAACAAAAACATCAAGGACATGAACCAAAACTTCCACGTAACAAAGAGGATCAACTATGCATCTGAAGCTGTGGAGCAGAGAGTGCACAACACATGAGCTAACAGAGGATTAAGTGATGAATGACTGCTTCGTCTTCGCCGATGTGAATTGGGCCGCAAAAGCATATAACAAAGTGGCAAAATGGCCCAAATTATTTCATGTAATTGGTTATTCATGGATTATTACATACTGGAAAGAGAAGTTTATGGTATACAAGGAAGTGGCAAAAAAAAAAAAAAGAAGTGGCAAAAGGGCCACGAAGAATGTCTATGATCTAATTATTAATCTTTTAATAACATAAAATATTCAGAAATTTACTAGCTATATGCCTATATCTATCAATCAGTAACAAATTAATAAATAAAATGAATAAAAATTAATAGCTAATATTAATATGCAAAGAAGTAAGAAGAAAATAAAACATCAAGGATTATAAAATGGCAAAATAAAGAAGAAAGAAAAAAAAATTATTTCAATATATACGTGAATAAGTTCAAAATCAAGTTGGGTCTGTTTATTTTGCTACCATAATGTTTTTTGAACTAAGTAATAAACAATAAATCTATACAAATATAAAATAAATTATTAGTTATACTTTTACAAATATCTAGAATTTAAAATTAAACATCAACATATACATATATAATTTATATATTAAGGATCTTTGATATATCATGCATATATAGTATTTTTTACAAATGGTAAAGAATACATTATAACATCGTATTCACATATCATTCAAATCACTCAAGAAACCACAATAATGCTATTAAGAAAATATACCCAAAACACATTCATACATGTTATGGCCAAACTTACAAACAAATGTTATGTCTAGCCACTTAGAAAAACATTCCTATTAGATAATTTTCTTTCTATTATTTAAATTTCAAAATAGAAATATTTTGATTTTAAAGGTCCATCCTAATGTTATTGGGAAAATAGACATCATAAAAAAAATCTTACCGTAAAAAAAAACTAAATACAGAAACATAATTCGTTATAGGCTTGCTTTTTTAGGGGTACTAACAAAAAATATAAATAGAAAGAAAATCTAAAAAAATAATCTTGAAATATCTCACATGTAACTTTTATATATTTCTTAGTATGAAATGGCCAAACTATAAAATTTAGACAATTTTAAAGTATATAAAAGTAAAAATAAATTATCTTGATAACAATCACTAATCTAAACATATATAAAGGTAAATGGAAAATAAATTTACTTATCATGTTTGAGTTTGCTAACTAATTAATTTTTTAAATAATACATAAAAATTATTATTCACTTCAACATTCGGAATGAAATATTATTCTTACTTTACCTAAGATGAGTCACATAAATCCACTCATGAGCTAAAACATACATTATACAGAAGGCTAATGTCACATTAAAAGCAACAATGTGTACCTTAAAAACTCAACCTATAAACATTTGTTTCACTGTTTTAGACATTTTCTGATTTATTAATTCTAAATTCATTAAATTGTTTTAAAAATACACATAATTTATAAATATTATTGAGCAACTATTTTTTGATTTATTAATTGGTCTAATTGACGGAAAAAGAATAAATCAAGTAGAGATGACACTATAGATCATTTATTTATAAAAAGTCCAATTTTATTAATAAAGATTGCAATTATTTAACATTCATATTGTTATTTATTATAAATAAACCAAAGATCCGATACAAATATCATAATACTTTATTTTAATGACACTAAAAATATTTAGACATTTATAGTTAAAACGGTAATATAGAATTTAGGTTGTGTATTATATTCACAACATTTAGCGTGAACCACAAGGAACAGCACAGTTACAAATTCCCTTCTCTAAATCTGCACAAAAACCACTACCAAAACCAATACGAGGAGCTGGGAATTTCTTCTTACACTCACTTCGACATAGTGCTGGAAGACAAAAACGGCCTAACTTGATTGGAGAAGGACATAGTTTTTTTTCCTTTTTCTGCGCATTTGTCGTCATTCCTGTTAGATAAAAATTTCAATTATAAGGGAGAAAAATAATAATAATGTTTATTGAATTAATTATAAAACTTATTTATCATCAAAAAGTTCTTAGTAAACCATTTTTTAAGCATTATAAATAAAAAGACACATAGATTTTATTAGTAAATAAAAAATATTATTTGAACGAAATATTATTTTTCATTTTTTGAAGAAATATTTTGAAGAATTGTGTGCATATTAATAAAAAATTGCAGTTTTAAACACAACTGTTGTATATATAGGAAAATCAAAACATATTAACTATAAATATATATATATATATATATATAATGTGATGATTCAAAATATAACATAAATTTACATTAGAAATATAATAAATCCAATTATGAAAAATGCTGGTTAAGATATTTTATGTGCATGAAAAATGTAAAGAAATAGATGATAACAATGAGAATATCTAGAATTTTTTATCACAGTATTTCTTCATCATGTATATATAAATACTATAATTTTTTAAAATAAAAATAGGAAATAAACTCTTAAAATATTTACGGGTTGATCCTTTTAAGTTTAACACAAAAATGTTTGGCTCGGTTTTTTTAATATTTTTTAGCCTGCTAGGTATTTATGAAATTACATTGAAAGATAATTTAATACTATATTTTATATAGTAAACAAAAATAATACATGGGTCTACAATATATTGAAAATAAATTTAAAAGATCTAATTATTATAATCATTTTATTATAAAATTACTGTATGCAATATAGTAAGACAAACCTAGTGAAAGAATGATGAAGGCAATTAATAAGGTGAATAAGAGTAGAAGGGATTTCCTCATCGTGGATAACAGAAATGGATTGATAGTGGGTTAAAATTTTAGGAAATAAATGAAGTGTTTCTATTTGTACAATAGAAGAAGAAGTATTCTTACATATATATATAAATAAAAATATCTAATTTAAGCTACTCACATTATTATGTTCCGATTTAAGCGAATTAAATTTAGAAAAATTCCAAATTCTATGCTCATGTTATATGCGAAACTTTAGACTCGTTCGTTTCCATATAGGCAAATAGAAGGATGCGTGTTTTACGCCTGAAATTATTCTTGATGTTCTCAAAAAATGTATTGCTATTTTGAGAATTATAAATTTATTTAAAGGGACTTTCAATAAAACACTGCTTGAATATACAGTTTATTAGGTGAATATTCCATACGTAACATAATTTCTAGATTTATTACAAACTTATTTTAAGTATACAGTTTGTATGGCCATTTCATAGATATGTATAAAATTTAGAGTTATATGTATGTATAATCTATAGATTTAATGTATGTTTATATATGAAATAAGAAATATGCCTGGCAGTTTATAAAGTTGCCAAGAACACAAACCGTAATAAAACTTTTGCTTTGTTTTATTAATCTTTCTTAACTTGCTTTCTTACATTGGATCCTCTTACATTAGATCACTATATATAGGTAATAGAAAACCCTTAACTTTCTCCTATTACATGTTTATCTAGGACTTCTTAGCTTTATCCTAAATCTATTAGTTATTGATTCTTATCTTTAGAATAACTTGTCGGTTAAGCAACTGAAGCTTATCCAACATTCTCCCTTCTAAGTTTCATGTTGCTTCTTAAACTATCTTGAACTCCAATCTTCTTCTTCATGTCGTTGAACTTTAGCTTCGCCAACGCCTTTGTTAGGATGTCTGCACACTGGTCTTCTCCTCGCACAAACTCCACTTCAATCTGCTCCTTTTCAACACACTCCCGGATGAAATGAAACCTCTTCTAGATGTGCTTACTTCTTCGGTTAAACACAGGGTTCTTGGCCAAAGATATGGCTGACTTGTTGTCAACGTAGACCGTCGTTCTTCCTTCCTCCTTTCCTGTGATTTCACTTAAGAGATCTTGAAGCCAGATGGCTTGTTTAGCGGCTTCCGTAGCTGCCATGAATTCTGCTTCGCAGGATGATAGAGCCACCGTTTGCTGATTTTGAGAACACCATGTTACAGGCGTGTCGCCATAGAAGAATATGTGTCCTGAGGTGCTTTTCCCATCATCCTCATCAGTGTTGTGACTACTGTCACTGTAACCAACAAGCCTCTGTTTCCCTCCTTTCTTGAACATCAAACCGTTGCCGACAGTTCCTTTTAAGTATCTTAGAACCTGATTTAAGGCATTGTCGTGTGACTGTCTTGGAGACTGCATATACCTACTTAAGAGTCCCACGGAGAAGGCGAGATCAGGTCTGGTGTGCATGAGATACCTGAGATATCCTATCCTCCTCCGATACAGAGTTGCATCGACTTCTAATTCATCTTCTGACTTAGATAACTTCAAACCAAACTCCATTGGTATTGAGCTTGAATTGCAGTCGTCCATCATTGCTTCCTTTAGAATCCTTTTAGCATAAGCTTCTTGCTTGATCTCTATCCCATCTTTACTTTGTTTGACCTCTATACCTAAGTAGTAGGTTGACTTTCCTAGATCAGACATATCAAACTTGCTAGACATTCCTTTCTTGAACTCCATAATCTGTTTCAACGAGCTCCCTGTTACAAAAAGATCGTCGACATAGACAGCCACAATAAGAAGCTTATCTCCCTCCTTCTTCCGATACACTGAACTTTCTTTTGAGCACTTGATAAACTTCATATCGATCAAAATCTTGTTGAGCTTTGTGTTCCAGCTCTTGGAGCCTGTTTTAATCCGTACAAAGCTTTTGAGAGTTTGAAAACTTTATTCTCTTCTCCTTTCTTTTCAAACCCTTCAGGCTGAGACATGTACACTGCTTCTGTTAGCTCACCGTGTAAAAACGCCGTCTTGACGTCGAGGTGGTGGACTTCCCATCCATTTGTAGCAGCCATACCAATCAACAATCTTATTGTTTCTAACCGGGCAACAGGAGCAAACACTTCATCATAATCCACTCCATGTTCTTGGACATAACCTTTTGCGAATAATCGAGCTTTGAACTTATTTATGGAACCGTCTGCGTTTCTTTTGATTTTGAAAACCCACTTGAGACCTATTACCTTCACTCCAGGTGGTTTATCAACAAGATTCCAAGTTTTGTTCTTGTTGATTGAATCAATCTCATCTTTGCAGGCGTTAGTCCATTGAATTCCAACCTTTGCTTCTTGATAGTTTAGTGGTTCGTCATCAAGTGATAGGAGGAGTATCTCGATCTCTAAGTCGGCCAGAAGAATATAATCATCAAGATGACTCGGCGTTCTTACTTGTCGGGTTGATCTTCTAGGTTGTTGAGACTCGCTCTGTTCTGTATTACCTCCATCAGAAACTGATTCTGCTTGCGAGATCCCTAGTCTAATACCCGAAGGTGGCTAAACCTAATTGAGTCGCAGCTCGAATAACAAAAACGGAAAGTTGCCTAAATGCTCTAAGTGCTAAGTTTGCTCTGAGAAAAGTCTCTGTCGATATGCCTTAGTTCCTGGTTCTATTCCAAGGTGAACAAGCTTCAGTGATCGATCATCAAGCTTCCTTAGATGTCCTGAATCAATCTTAGCGTGAGCAATGCAACCAAATACCTTAAGGTGACCAATGCTCGGGTTTCCTGTTCTTTAAACACTCGTATGGTGTCTGATTCTTCAACGCTCTTGTAGGTACACGGTTGATCAAATATGTGGCGTGACGTACAGCCTCTCCCCACATGAAATTTGGAACTTCCATTGCCTTTAACATGCTTCTAGTCATCTCCATCAACGTACGGTTTCTTCGTTCTACGACGCCATTCTGTTGCGGAGTATATGGGGCTGTTAAGTGGCGTTTGATCCCTTTTTCATTACAGAAGTCTTGAAACTCTTTAGAAGTGAACTCTCCACCTCTGTCAGTTCTTAGAGTTACAATCTCTTTGTTGAAATCCTTCTCAACGAGTGTTTTAAAGGTCTTGAATCTTTCAAACGCCTCATTCTTCTCTTTTAGCAATATTGACCACATGTATCTTGTGTGATCATCTATGAGCACAAAAATATATCGGTTTCTTGATGATGTTGAAGGTGTGATAGGTCCACAGAAATCAGCATGAATCAACTCCAACGCACGGGTAGCTCTGTAGCTTGTAGCTTTAGGAAAAACATGTCTCATTTGTTTTCCCACCAGACACGAATCACACATCTGTTTTTCTCCATCTAACTTTGGTAAGCCCAAAACCATCTCACTTATCGCCATATTCTTCATGGTTTTGAAGCTTATGTGCCCGAGTCTTGCGTGCCATCTCCATTCTTCTTTATCAAGCTTCGCAAGTAAACAAGCTGGTTGTCCTATTTTCAGGTTGATCTTGTTAAGACGATTTGATGATCTTGACGTTTTTACAAGTAACCTTCCACTAGGATCATGAACAGTCAAGTAGCTCTCCTTCATTCTTACTTCACAACCCTGTTCAGTAGCTTGTCCAAGACTCAAGATATTGCTCCTTAGCTCTGGTATGTAGTATATATCTGTGAGAAGCTTTTGCTCCCCTGTCTTAGCCTCAAACAGTATTGATCCCTTTCCATTGATACTAACACAAGAACCGTCGCCAAACTTGACTCTTCCTTTTATCTTCTCATTTAGTTCAGAGAAATAAGACTTCTCTCCGTTATCCAGGTACCAAACTCCCTCTTCCTTCTTGTTTCTTCATACGTTTTAGGCATCACTTTCTCTTCATTCAGATACACAACCTCATGCATATACAGAGCGCCATCTGCAATTTCTGTTTCTATTTTATTTGCTTCCAGATCATCCTTCTTCTTGTCGGGACATACAGAAGCAAAGTGGCCCTTCTTATGGCAGTTATAACATTCTATTTGAGAGTAATCCTTCTTCTCCTTACTTCTCTCTTGTGAGCTATTTCTTCCTCGTCCTCTGCCTCTGTTGCCACGACCTCTACCACGGTTCAATCCTCGTCCTCTTCCTCTTGCATTATCTGATCCTTCATATGTCTTGCTAGAGCTTGAGAATAATAGGTTTCCTTGACGGTTTTCTTAAGTCTCCTTACGCTTTATACGTTCTTCATAAGCTTTAAGTCTCCCAATGACATCTTCAAACGGAGTTGTATCCAGGTCTAGTAGTAGTTCCAATGACGCTGTCATATGGATAAACTTGTCTGGTAGACTGTCAAGAAACTTCTTCACCACCTTAGATTCTTCAATACTCTTTCCTAATGAGGCCGCTTTGGATGTGAGCTCGGTTAACTTACCAGTGAATGGATCGATAGTATCTGAATCATCCATTCTCAGACGGTCAAACTCATTCATCAAGGTTTGTAATCGAGCCACTCTTACACGTACTGCACCTATATTCCTTGTCTTTAACGCTTCCCACATGCTCTTAGGAGAACCCTGATCACCGATTTGCATTAGTAGAGCTTCAGGAACAGATTGGAACAGGAGTGCAATTGCTATATCATTCTTGTCGCTGTCTTCTAATCCTGGTTCAATTGCTTCCTAGAGTTTCGCACGCATTGTCACTTAACTTGGTAAAACTCATTTTTTTCCATTTAGTAAGACTTTAATAATGAGAATATTATCAAAGCTATCATATTACCGAGCGTCAATGATCGACATGGTGATTTGGTTCACTGTGCAAAATTCATCGTCAGGCCGTTTGCTCCAAGTAGAATAAGAACTTCCGCTGACGCAATAACCTGGATGTTTAGGTTGAGGAATCAATGCAGCTTCACTACGAAGCATCAAAATTAGTGATGACATCATTGGTCTATCCTCTACACGTTTTTGAACACACATGAGGCCAATTTGCATGCATCTTAAGATTTCACGTGGCCTGAACGTTGGTGATGAAGAATCTATTATGACCCTGTCTACTATCTCTAGACCTTGACCTTCTTTCCAATTCCTCCACACCTGTGCATAAAGTTCGGATATTTTCTTAGTGATATCATAGAAACACAATCGAAATTAGTGGTTTCAAGCTTACACATCCGAGAAGATTAAGGTTACTATCCGAGTCGCAGAAGCCTTTATTCCTCTTGCCACTTATAATTTCAAGAAGCAAGACCCCAAAACTGAACACATCTGACTTCATTGAGAATGTCCCGTTCATCGCATATTCTGGAGACATGTAGCCACTGCATAACAAATATTAAATAGAAAAGCTACCAAGTTTTAATTACGTAGTCAGACAGCTCATTGTTTCAAAATATGATGATGATGATTTAATTGCTTACTAAGTTCCGACCACCTTCCTCGTGTTAGCTTCCGTCTCATCCCCTCCAAAGATCCTTGCCATCCCGAAATCCGAGATCTTTGGAGTCATATTTTTATCAAGTAAGACATTGCTTGCTTTCAAACCCCTATGGATGATTCTAAAGCGTGAATCTTGGTGAAGATACAGAAGACCTCGGGCAATACCGTTGATAATATCAAATCTCATTTGCCAATTTAACATACAGCTTCTGGTTTCATCTGCACTCCGTTCACAAAATGATCACATTAACATATTTACAAAGACATTTAACTGTAAAAATAAATCTGTCTGATGTGTTGAGGAACTAACCAAAGAGATGAGAATCGAGGCTTAGATTCTCCAAGTACTCGTAGATTAAGATCTTCTCGCCCTCATAAACGCTACAGCCAAGAAGTTGGACAAGATTTTTATGCTGAAGCTTTGCAATTAGCCTAACTTCGTTCATGAACTCATGGGTGCCTTGAGCTGACATTTCTGATAGTCTCTTCACCGCAACTTCTTGCCCGTCAACTAACCTTCCCTGATAATACATATTTGATCAATTATACAAAACCAACAGAGCAGTGTCTATACAATAAAAAAAATGGTCAATGCATTTGATTTATATTATATTTAAAAAGTTCAGTTTATCTCTTATTGACTTTTATTTGGTAATCAGTTTTTGTACCATTTATATTTATTTTTTAAAAACTACTTCTACATATTTTATATAAAGTACCAACATTTTGTAAGTTATAGTCTTATATAGGTATGGGCACAATATCTGGATCCGATAAACTGACCCGAAACCGATCAGAAAATCAGGGTTCCGAATTCGCTCAGACCTGATGTAAATATTCAAATGGGTCTTGGATTGCTATATCCGAAAAACCAATCCTGAACCGAGAATCGAATGAGTATCCGAAAACTCCAAAATATAAATATATATTTAGATTTATTTTATAATTATACTTATAATTATTTTAATACTTTAAATTAAAATTATATGTTAACTGTAGTAATTATTTCTGGTACTGTTGAATATTTTCGGATAAAAATATGATAGTTTGGATAAAAAAATACTCAAGCAAAATTGTGTTTAATGGTATTTTGATTACTTTTGGTTATTTTGAGTAATTTGGATACAAAAATTTGAATAGAGTATTTTGGTTACTTTGGGTACAAATACCCAAGGCCGTTTTAGTTACTTTCGTTATTTGGTTATTTTCAGGTTGTTATACATCTTAACCGAACCCATCCGGAGCTGGGAGGGTCTGACTCGAACTCGACCCGAATATTTATAATACCGAATGGAGCCTAGTTTCAAAACGTGAATAACTCGAAAGAATCGATCCGTACACGAATGGGTACCCAAATGCCCAGACCTAGTTTTATATAAATTTATATTACTGTAGTATTTTTGTAAACAGTTTACTATAAATCGGTTTAATTTAAAATATTTGTGTTTACACATTGTAAATGTTTTTTATTGGACTTTTTGGACTAATATTTATTTTGTTTATCGTATTAAAAACTCTTATTCATAGCGATTCACTATTTTTACCTTGTAAACAATACCAAAACCACCTTCTCAGATCTTTTTACAATCAGAGAAATGTTCGGTGGCTGTGACAACAGCTTCAAACTCTATCAACGGAAGTTCCAATTCTTCTACTTCGTCTTCTCCAGTCAAATTCCTCTTCTTTCTTGGTATCACCACCTCGTTCATTAGAACTCGGTTACCCAGTTGAAAGAAATTTTTCATTCGAACACACAAGGATCAGAACATGGAAAAAAATTTACACAAAAATAAAATTAAAATGAAGGTTATTACTCATTTACCGTTAGGTGTTGCATCTGCTTTTGCTTGCTTCTCTCTCCTCTTCCAAAATAAAAACACGATAACACTCAGAATAAGCATAACGCTGACTCCAATACTCCAACCTATGACTTTCCCAGTTCGGTTCCTCTTCTCACCCGAGTAAAGTTCTGCAAAGAGTCGTGTCAAAAATTTGAAAAGCTATTAAGCTGCCCAACTCGAACTTTTTGGCATGTAATATGGATGGCTATTGTAGCGTGTAGAGAATGGTTGAGTCCGGTTCGGTTTAGTGATCGTTGAAGAGCTGAAGTGATAAGGATCAAGTTGGTTGGAGATATGATTTGGCGATTGCGATAAGGACATAGAATATATTATGCTTGAGAATATACTTGTAACAGAACGTATATATATGTGTAACGTGAGAAGTGAATAAATCAACAAGTTCATACAAACGATCTCTCTTAGTTTACATGGTATCAGAGCCTATCTGAGAATCCTTTCAAATTTTCTAAAAGAGAGATTACTAATACAAGAGTCTCATGGCGAAACAAGAGACATCGGTGGTCGCCGGTAGCAGTGAAAGAATGTTGTCGCCATATTATTTGTCTTCGTCAGACAATCCTGGAGTTTCGATCTCACCTGTCTCGTTGAACGGTGAGAATTACGCCGAGTGGGCGTCGGAACTGGAGAACGCGTTGCGTGCAAAACGCAAGACTGGATTCATCGACGGTTCGTTGAAGATGCCAGACCAGAAAGAGAAGCCGGTGGAAGCCGACACATGGAGAACGGTGAACTCTATGATTGTTGGATGGATCCGAGCTTCCATTACTCCTGCAGTGCGCTCTACTGTCACCTTCACATCTGATGCGTACAAGATGTGGAACGATCTGAAGCAGAGATTCTCCGTTGGTAACGCCGTTCGAGTTCATCAGCTCAAAGTAGAGTTGGCGGCGTGCAGACAGGATGGAGCGAGCGTCTTGGATTACTTCGGATGCTTGACATCGAAGTGGGAAGAGCTTTTGAATTACAAGCCTCTACCCAAGTGTTCGTGCGATGCGTCGAGCAAGATCGCACAGGATTACGAGGAAGAGAAGGTGCACATGTTTCTTATGGGGTTGGATGATGCCAGATTCGGGAACGTATGCACAAACATCATAGGCATGGAACCACTGCCAGACCTGAACTCTGTTTATCAGAGAGTTGTTAGAGAAGAGAGGAGACTTTTGTCGACTCGAGTTGAAACCAAACAAGATGCTGTTGGGTTTGCTGCAAAGACAGACGTGACTCCAAGTGAGAACTATCCCACAAGAGATGCGTCTGCAGCTGGTGCACGAGGAAGAGGCAGTATGGCGTGCTCGCACTGCAGGAGAACCGGTCACGAGAAGAAAGATTGCTGGCAGATCGTTGGGTTCCCAGATTGGTGGACAGAGAAGAATCAAGGAAGTGAACGCGGAGGACGCGGAAGAGGAAGAGGACGAGGCCAGAGTCAGGTCAGGTCCAATGTGATGCAAACCCCTGCCTTGACAAATGAGCAGTGGGCATCCTTGACTGCACTCCTTGAGTCTCAGAAACCAACGCCGATTCCAGAGAAGCTGAATGGTAAGATTCAGACCGGAGAGGTAATCCTTGATACTGGTGCATCTCACCATATGACGGGAGATGTACGTTTACTCACTGATTTGTGTCAATTGGTGGGATGCCGGGTAAGTTTTGCTGATGGAAGCCAAGTGCAGGCTACTCAGTACGGGATGTTGAGATTGTCAGACAAGATTGTTTTGAAGAATATTTTGTTTGTGCCGAACTTGAACTGCACATTATTGTCAGTTGCTAAGTTCCTCAAACAAACGAGATGTCTGGCTGTGTTTACTGACACTCTTTGTATCTTGCAGGACCGTTTTACGAGGACCCTGATTGGAGCAGGTGAGGAACGAGGCGGTGTTTATGTTTATCGGGATGTGACAGTGGCGCGAGGTCTCAGAGTCAAGGCTGCAGAAGACAGGACTTTGTGGCATCGCAGATTGGGACATCCTTCTTTTGGTGTTTTAGGATTTTTGCCTTTTGTTTCTTGTGTTCAAAACAACTCCGACAAGTTTCGAGGTTGGGAAATTTGTTTCAAATCAAAACAAACTCGCGGGGTGTTTGCCGAGAGTTATATTAAAGCATCTGTTCCTTTCGAATTAATACATGTTGATTTATGGGGTCCGTATCGAGAAAAATCATCTTGTGGTGCTGTGTATTTCCTTACGATTGTAGATGACTTCTCGAGAGCAGTCTGGATCCATCTCCTGCTAGAAAAGAGTGAATTCAAGAAAGTATTACCAAACTTCTGCCAACTAGCTCGTCGTCAGTTTGGTAGAAACGTCAAGACAGTACAAAGCGACAACGGCACGGAGTTTATGTGTCTCACCAAG
Source organism: Raphanus sativus (assembly GCF_000801105.2). Classification (NCBI taxonomy): domain Eukaryota; kingdom Viridiplantae; phylum Streptophyta; class Magnoliopsida; order Brassicales; family Brassicaceae; genus Raphanus; species Raphanus sativus. The sequence continues at coordinate 18,522 of NW_026615589.1, read as the reverse complement.
TACTTTGCTGAAAGTGGGATCGTTCACCAAACATCATGTGTAGCGACACCACATCAAAATGGACGAGTAGAGAGAAAGCACCGTCACATACTTGATGTCTCTCGATCTCTCATGTTTCAGGCCGATATGCCTATCAAGTTTTGGGGTGAAAGTGTACTGGCTGCGGCACATTTAATCAACAGAACGCCGTCAAGTCTACTTCATGGCAAGACTCCTTATGAATGTCTTTACGGTAAGGCCCCGTCATACGCTGATCTGAAGACATTTGGCTGTCTGTGTTTCGCACACAACCTGCAGAGGCACAAAGACAAGTTCGGAGCACGAAGCAGGAAGTGTGTGTTCATAGGATACCCGTTTGGGAAGAGAGGTTGGAGACTATACGACTTGGAGAGCGAGAAGTTCTTTACGTCAAGAGACGTTGTGTTCCACGAGTCTGAATTCCCATTTCAATCCGACTCAAGTGGGATAAACACAACGGTTTCTCAAAGCGTACATCCAGTACTTGGAGCTGAAGAAACAGAACCTCAGATCGATTTGAGGGGGAGTGACGTTACTGAGCCTCCATTGATACATGACAAACCTACCGAATCTGAACTGGTTCCAGTAGCAGAGGTGACAAGATCGAGTGAAGTAGAAACCCAGGCAGTGACATCTGAAACTGAGACAGTAGCACATGTTGATGAGACCGCAGCGGTGACAGAAACAGTGGAAGTACTTGGAAGAGGTCATAGGGTTGTGAAGCCTTCAGTCAGATTGAAACATTACGTGACGTACAATGCACAATGTCACACCGATAAACACTGCTCTCGTTCGTCTCCTTCTCCATCGGTGTCCTCCGAAACGTGTCCAGGTAAGATCTCGTCGTACCCTATCTCTGCATATGTGACTGACGCCATTTTCTCAGACAAGCACCGGTCTTTTCTTGCAGCATCAGCGCAGACAAAGTGCCGAGAAACTTTAAGGAAGCGATGCTTAGTCCCGAGTTCAGAGATGCGATGGGAATAGAAGTTGTGGCTCTGGAAGATCAGAGAACGTGGGATGTTACCGACTTACATAAAGGCAAGAAGGCCCTTGGGGGCGCATGGCTTTACAAATACAAGTATAATGTCGATGGCACAAAGGAGCAACCCAAAGCAAGACTAGTTGTGCAAGGAAACAGACAAGTAGAAGGAGTGGATTATGAGGAGACATTTGCGCCGATCGCGAAGCTTACGACGGTGAGAACACTGTTAGAAGTAGCAGTAGCGAGAAATTGGGAAGTGCATCAGATAGACGTGCAGAACGCCTTCTTGCACGGAGATCTACATGAAGAGGTGTACATGAAGATGCCTCCCGGGTTCAGTGCTAGTGATCCCAACAAGGTGTGTAAACTGAGGAAGTCCTTGTACGGTTTGAAACAAGCTCCGAGATGTTAGTTCGCAAAGTTGACAAGTGCACTGAAGAAGGCTGGTTTCAAGCAATCATATTCAGACTACTCGTTGTTTACATACATTAGAGGAGGTGAGAGTGCGCGTGTGTTGATCTACGTGGACGACTTGATGATAACAGGCAGTGACTTGGGTATTGTGACAAGGATCAAGGAGCATCTGAGCAAGTGCTTTAAGATGAAGGATCTTGGAAGGATCAAATATTTCTTGGGTATAGAAATATCAAGAGGAGCAGAGGGCATGTTTCTATCACAACGAAAATATGTTCTTGACATAGTGAATGAAGCAGGTTTGCTCGGTTGTAAGCCAGTCTCGACCCCCATGTAACAGAACCATCACTTGCTTTCCGCTGAGGGACCATTCTGTACAGACCCTGTTCGCTTTCGAAGGTATGTGGGTCGGCTGGTGTATCTCACAATTACCAGGCCTGAGCTCAGCTATGCAGTTCATGTACTGTCCCAGGTGATGCACAAACCGAGAGAAGTACATTGGGACGTAGTTGTGCGAGTGTTGCGTTATCTCAAAGGCAGTCCAGGTCAAGGGATCATGCTGAAGGCAGCAAGTGATCTTCGGGTTCGTGGCTTCTGTGATGCCGATAGGGCCTCATGCCAGAAGACGCGACGATCACTGTCATCTTACATCGTGTTGTTGGGAAGTTCACCTGTCTCGTGGAAGACTAAAAAGCAGGACACGGTGTCACACTTCGGCTGAGGCCGAATACAGATCGATGGCTGCTGCTTTGCGTGAGCTGAAGTGGCTGAATAGACTTCTCGGTGATCTAGGAGTTGAGCATACGATGCCTATGGAGTTGTTCTGCGACAGTAAGTCTGCATTGTATATTGCTCAGAACCCAGTGTTCCATGAAAGAACGAAACACATAGAGGCAGACTGTCACAGCGTAAGGGATGCAGTGCAGGATCGTCTTATAGTCACACAACATGTCCAAACTACAGAGCAGCTGGCTGATATAATGACCAAGGCGCTGGGGAGTTCGCAGTTTCATTATCTTCTCAACAAGTTGGGTGTTCGAAACTTACACGCTCCAACTTGAGGGGGAGTGTAGAGAATGGTTGAGTCTGGTTCGGTTTAGTGATCGTTGAAGAGCTGAAGTGATAAGGATCAAGTTGGTTGGAGATATGATTTGGCGATTGCGATAAGGACATAGAATATATTATGCTTGAGAATATACTTGTAACAGAACGTATATATATATATATAACGTGAGAAGTAAATAAATCAACAAGTTCATACAAACGATCTCTCTTAGTTTACATAGCACATTAAAATAAAATAAAATGACTTCTACAGGTTAAGAAATTAGTATGAGATCGATGACATGGGAACGAGAACGAGAACGAAACGAAAAACTAATGTATTATGTCTTACAAATACTTAATACCTAGGATAAGATCCGCCCTTGCGCGGGATGAAGTTGTTATTTTTATTATGTTTTGGAAAATGAAACAATAGTTTGGTTTCATTTGGATTATAGGTGTTCAATCCGGATATCGGGTTTCAGTAGAGTTCATTTTTTTCGGTATTTCGGTTATTAAAATATAACTATTATTCTAAATCCATATTTACTTTCGTTCGATTTTGTTTATATAGCGTCGGTTTTCAGTTTATTCAGTTTTATGCTAAAAATAAAAATATAATTATTTAATTTGAGATCATATTATATATTATACGAATTTTAGAGTCATGTTGGCAAAAAAGGCATTTATTAAAAAATAAATTATATATTTAAATAAAAGAATCAAAAAAGTTTGTATCTTCTAATAAAATAATCAAATCTAGAATTAACATCAAAGCTCTAAATTTTGAAAATAAAAATAAAACACAAAACAGAAGCATGAAATAAAAGTTTTTATATTCTTCCATACTTAGTGTTCATTAAATTAATATGTATTTGATTGAATACATCTCTGTTTGTTTAAAGATTAAAAAAGTTGTACAGAATTTCAACTAATTATTGTCCATCAAATTTATAATATTTACTTCAATTTAGTTACTTATAAAATAAAGCAAAAAGATCAAAAAACTAAGAAAATAAGAAGCCTCAGTTGCAGTAAATTGTTACTTAATTATAGTTCAAGTGATTCAAGTGATTTACAAATTATAATTATAGTTCAACTCATGTAACAAATAGATATTCATGCGTCGTTATAAATATATACATATTTACATGTTTCAGTTTAATTGGTTATAATCAAACCATATCCAAATCCTACGGTTTTTATAAAATCACATCCATTCGGTTTGTATGGTATATACCAAAACAAAATAATATTATCAATTGTTTAATATCTTTTAATAATATATTTTTTTAAAATAACTAAGATACAAAAATTGTTGTCAAATATTTATTCTTCATAATAACTAATTTTCATATGTATGTTAATCATATTAGGTAATTTCGCAGGTTTTTATTTAAGGAAAGTGCGATATTGTTTTTTGTACATTATTTATCAATTCGATAGTTAGTTTAATAAAAAAGTGTAATACAAGTTAAGATGAACCAACCTATTTTTCTAGGAATAGTAAATCATTGATATCGTTTTATAACAAAATATATAAATCATTGATAACAAAATTCTACATCTGAAAAAAAAATAAGTTTATAATTTATAGATGTTCTTGAAAATTCATTGAAACTTTTGAAATTAAAATATTTATGTAATCTTATATGGTATATAGTTTAATCTATATATATATATTTTTTTTTATTAAATGATATTTTTTACTCAATTGTTTTTAAAATCATGTGTATCTTTTTATAATAAAAATGCTAAACCATTGATCATTAGTTTTTAACATAATAATTTTAATAGTTTTAGTAATTTATACGAAAAAATCTAAATTTTAATTTATAGCTGATTTGATTGTTTCATTTATTTTAGTAATATAAAATTAAACAAAAAATGATGGAAAAGATATAAATTGTTGTCAAATCTTTATTATTAGAATCATTAATTGTCATATATATATATATATATATATATATATAAGTCATTTATGGTAACTCTGTAGGTTTTATTTAAAGAAAGAAAATAAATAGTTTATCAATTTTTCAATTTCAATATCTTTCTCACACGTAAGCTTATTAATTGATTCAATTGATTGACACACATGTGATTGGAGTTTTTTTTAATTACTCTAAACTTGAGGATCTAATTTTCGAAATGTTACTCATTTAATATATAGGGGATTTATGTTTCATTAATTTAAATGTTCTCGACAAGTTTTATCAAATATTATATTCTTTATCATATGTTATTTGAAAATATAAAATAGAAAAAAAGATTTAACTAAATTTTATTCATTAAATATATCTTAGTTTATGTTATCTAAATTATTTGTAATAATTTGAGAAATATATATATTTAAATAAAATGCTTAATACTTTTAAAATATATATAATGTTGTTTTAGATTACTTTTTAAAAGGGAAGATTATTTCTTTACTTTAAAATAAAGACTATTTTGTGAATTTTCTTTATTATGAATTACAATATATATAAAAGATATTTTATTTTTAAATAATTATAAATTTTCTTTATTATATAGGTATTTGAAAAAAAGAAATCCTAAATAAAAAGGGAAAATAAAATAAATAAAATAAATATTTAATAATAAAAATTAGATATACTGGATTCATTAAGGGTATCTATGTAATCAACACCGTAAGAATTAACGTGATCGCGACACATAAGAAATTGACTTCTCAGATAATATTATAGAGATAACACATAAACATAATATTAATAATATAAATTTTGTTTTTATTGTATTTAACCGGTCTAATTTTTAACGTAAGAATTCAGAAGCAAAAAAAAAACTACAGAAATAATAATATAGATATTATATTTATCGGTCCACTATTTTTTTTTGTCAACTTCACTAAAAATCTCTAAAATAGTAGTGCATGCACTATCAATGGGATTATTAGCTATTATATGTTAATTATATATAACTTTCTAATTACACTGTTTTATTTTAGTAACTATTTTTTGCTTTTTATTTACTTCTTTGGATGGATGGCTCACATATATTATTTGAATTTTGAAATAAATGTTTAAAATGATTAATTTTAAAATCTTAATGCTAAAGTATCTGCAAGTACTATTTCTTTTACATTTCAAAACAAATTACATATGTAACAGAAACTTTATAATTTAATTAAAATATATATTTTATACAGTTACATTACTTTTAGTTATTTTAAAAATTTATATAGTGAAACCAAAAACAACTTGGATTGGGAATTTTATTCATCCTTATCGTTAATCAGTTGTATATAAAACTTAGTATTAACTACATAATAGAAAGTAGAAATGTAAAATATTTGGATCGGAAAAAAAAAAACAGGGAGACTTCCTTATCCGGACAAAAATAAAAATTATTGATTACATGATATTGGATGTGTTTAGTTTTAAGAGACACTAGAGCGTGACCCGCACACCCGTGCGGGTATTTATTTACTGTTTCAAAATCAATAATTTTATATAATATATAGCTTCTACCAATATTATATACACATAACATTCTTATTCATATGTAGTAATTTGATGTTGAGAATAGAAATTCTATTAGTTGTTTGCTTATATATATTTCTATTGTTGGATTTGCATTGAAAAATAATTATCTATAAATATGCATGAAACAAAATAAGTGAAATAAATATCACTTTATATATATATATATATATATATATATATATATATATTATAGATTTTTTCTTATAAATAATTAGTGAATTACTATTAGATACTTTTAAAATTTCAAATTATTTATTTAGTGTTTCAGAACTATAATATTGAGACTTCAGTTATTATTTGTAAACCTATAAACAACAGGAATATATTTAAAAAAAACAAATAAGAAGTACATATTGAATATATTATATATTATATGTTATATTGTCAAACAAATAATTTATTTTTCATATAATTTCACTAATATAAATCAATTTTGTAATCTATATTAGTCTAATGCACTTAATCTACATTAACATATAAATTTATTAAATGGGGAAGATAATTTTTACTATAGGGATTGTGCTATAATAAAAGGATATTTTCATAGTTAGAATTCCATATACGTTCTAGTTCCTTATAAATTGATACGTGAAATATTGGTTTTACAGAAATTGGAATTAATGAAAAAATGACACATTTCAAAAAAAAAAAAATTGAACAACAGATGCATTTCAAATTTATTTGATAGTATATAGAGAAGGTAAAATTCATAAAATATGTAAGTGCATATTTTATTTTAAATATTGATATGATATTAGTTAATGTGATTGCTTAAATATAGGAACTGATACAAATACCATTGATTTTAGCATTATTCTTGCAGTTACAGTTTTAGATTGTGTGGTTGTAACTATCGGTTCGGTTTATCACTAAAACACATTATATATACACCAGGAAGTATTTTAAACATAGTTACAAAAAAGTTTTTAACGATTAGGATTAGATTTATATGCAAGTAGATATATGCATTATAATACATTGGACAGTACTCGATTTGGTCTGGTAGTATTTTATAGAATACCGAGATCAAATTCACAGAAACAAACTTTTGGTAGCAACTTCACAATTGGTTGATTTACTGGTGGTTATATAAGCTGTGTTTAAATGAATCACATTCCTTGATAGTGATGCTTTTCATGTTTAGTAAAATAAAATAATCGTACATATTACACTATTATTTTAAAATGTGTCTAATATTTAGCATATTTTTGTGGTTGTGAGTTGGTTTATATATATATATATATATAAACCGCTTGGTTTTATTAAGGAACCAAGGTTTGATTTGGTAAGAAGTTAAATTGTTGTTTTTATTAAGGAAATTAGATTGATATAGAAATAAGAAATATAGTTAAATGACTAAAAAATCCAATGGCATAAAACTTGTAATATTATTGAAGGTGAAGTAAGAGTTATTTTTAACTTGTATTTAAGTTTTAATAGATTAGATTAAACTAACCGAGATCAGCAGCATAATTCAGTCTGACGTAAAGATCTTGACCACCGACGTCGTACTTGCGGATATCAACGATCTCTCCGGTCCAAAAAATACAACCCACTCCTCCAGCTCGAACATCCGCAGTCGCAAACGACGTACAGTTACAATCGCTAAGACACCTCTCCTCACATTTTTCCACATCAATCCTCCGATCCACAGTCGCTGTCACAGTATCCGGCAACTTCATATTGTTGAGCCGCAAAAACCATCTCCACTACAGTTCAGCCGCATGCTCCTCACACACCCATCTGATCCGTCTCCAAATTTCCAATTACCCTGGTTCTTGGGAACGAACCCTTTAATACAGTTACAGGTAGGATACGGGCTTCGGTAACAGTAAGCATAAGGTCCACAGATCTCAACAATGTCACACTTGTCCGTAGGTGTAGCCCATAACGTGCTCCATGCCCATGATGGCGGGATCCACGTGAATCGATTGAGTGTAGAGGCATTGACTGTCAATCTCGAGTAGATGCTTTGGTTGGTCATATGGAAGGAGTAAGCGATCTCCTCACTGTTCTCCGTATAATTGTGAACCATGTAATTTAATCCTTGCACCTCCGGTATGCCACTAAACCCGATTCCATTCCAAGGACCGCTCCTTTGAGATTTCAAACGTCCGTGCATAAGAATAAACTCAGGCAATCCCCTTCGAATATTGAGTTTGTACATGGTGTCTCCGCTTGACGGATCATCTGAACTTCTCCATGATGTAAGGAACCTGTTGCGCCTTGTTTTGAGATCGTAACCTAGTTTCATCTCCGGAAGTAACGTATCCGTCGGAAAATCGAAACTCTGCCACAAGAATCCACTTGAAGACTCTTTGTATCTCATTACAAAATTACCGTTGGGAAGAAGCTCTGCCTCCACTGGAGATCTCACATAATTACCGCTAGTAAGATTTGTCGACCAAACAGTATTATTAGACTGACCTAGCAGGACAAGATTGTTGCTAGAGATTTTGAGGGTTCCAATGGAATTGGAGAGAGGGTTGTCTCTGTTGGCGACCCATGCGTAGGTTGTCTTAGAGACTTTCCTATACCTTATTCCGAGATACCAACGCGAGCGTCCGAGGGTTTGAAGAAACCAAGCTCGAAGACTCCACCGGGAGATATAAGTACTCTCTTGCTTGAGATTGTGAGAGACTCTGAAGACGACAAAGTGTTGACATGGGTCGAAAGGGCTGGATGAAATAGAATCAAGACAACGAAGACTAGCAAGAACGAGAAGGTGTAAGAACGTTGGTAGGTGTTCATCTCTCCTCACCACTTTCTTTCTTTCTTTATTTTTTCTTGTTATTAGTTTTTGTCCTAACTTGCATATACATCCCAAGTTACTTCGGAAGAAAATTCGAAAATTAAATTATTAGGACGAATATAGCAGGCAAGCAAAATGTTGTGTTCCATACTCCATGACTTTTTCATCCCATAGATTAATTCACTTCCACAAACTTGTATCATTCGTCAACTACTTTTTATATCTACACGTTATTTAGTTATCACGCTGTCGACATAGCATACGGTGTTCTCGAAAAGAAAATACATAGCATATGGTATTCCGCATAGCATATGGTGTACTCAATAGCACCGTTCGATGCATTCATAGTATATTGAATATATCGTACCATTTCTTCTAATGATTATGGAAGATTAAACGATCACTGATTCACTGGACTAGAGGAAACGAACAACTAGAGTTTACGTTGGTTCTTAACCAAAAGAAAAGAGAGTAGAATTTGGTTTAACTAAACCAAAAATTTTGTCTTGGTTTACCTCGGGTAATGTCTTGTGACTTTCATTGTTTTTTTTTTTGCTAAGTTTTTTGTTAAGAGGGTACCATTTCTTCTAATGATTATATGGAAGATTAAACGATCACTGATTCACTGGACTACAGGAAACGAACAACTAGAGTTTACGTTGGTTCTTAACCAAAAGAAAAGAGAGTAGAATTTGGTTTAACTAAACCAAAACTTTTGTCTTGGTTTACGTCGGGTAATCTCTTGTGACTTTCATTGTTTTTTTTTTTTTGCTAAGTTTTTCTCATTGTTAAGTTACAAAAAAGTTTTTCTCATTGTTTTGACCATACATTTTGGTTTTATTTTTGATCATTTAGCTGCATTTAGAACTACTATAGGTGTATAGTCATAGAGCATTCGATTTTTTCCATCATACTACAGCCTTTGTTTATCGAACCTCACTCGCAACATGCAAGGTTTTCTTCAAAAAAAACTCAAGGTTTTCTTCAAAAAAACTCAAGGTTTTCTTCAAAAAAAACTTACAATACGTGTCAATTCACATATTTGCTAGAAAAAAAAATTAAAAAGAATTTCTAAGTCCACCTTGCCGATTCCACACTTTCAAAATCAGCATTCACCAGAAATTTGGGAATAACTACCTCCATTTTCCTTCTTTTTAGAACAATAACTAGCTATATTCTATTATTTATACTAGAAAACAAACCCGTGTATATACGTAGGATATTATTTTTTATTAAGATTTTAAATTATTTATTTAATTTAACAAAATATGTATATTTTATAATTTAATTTATTTTAAGTTATAAAATTATTTATTTTTTCTTTCACTTATCTCATTTTTAGTTATATATTCTTTTATCATACTCAAGTTCACCAAATATACTATACAGATATACAAAAATAATTTGAATAAAATTGACCGTATTTTTTTAAATAATGATCAAGTAAGAGGTCTACGAAAATCAAAATAAATTATTGACAATATTATGACATGTTTATTGGGGGTTCTTAGCATAATATAAAAATCGTCTCTTAACTTTAGCTAAGGAAAACTAAGAACTGGTTCCTAGATTACGTTAAGAACCTCACACTAAGAATCCCCCAATAAACATGATCTTAGATACTCAAAAAGCAGAGCAATCAATTTTGTAGAAGTGTTTTAATGATCTACCAAAACAACATATATCTTTACCTCTATAAAAATATATAGGATTATCTGAATATTAACTGAGTGTCTTACAAATTGTATAGAGTTTTTAGTAAAAAATTAGGTTTAAGATATAATTGTATAGAAAAAAATGACAATTTTACAGGACACAACTGTTAAAAAATAATGAAATGAGCTAACTACTCTAAAAAATGTAACTTCAGTAAAAACTATATAAATTAATAATGTGAAATTATGGTATTTTATTAATTTATAGAATTATTAATTTATAAAACTATTTCTTCTAGATATCTCTTTTTAGAATTTATAATTTTATAAAATAATAAAATAGTTAATTTCTATAATATATTAAATTTTGGAAATTTGACCTCTAAATTTTATGATTATCCGAGTGTCTTACAAATTGTATAGAGTTTTTAATAAAATTTGTTACGGCGTCAGGCAGAGTCGGTGGAATCGTCGTCTCTCTCTCTAACCTCGACGACTCTGCGTCTCCCTCGCATTCAGCCTCGAAGATTCCGCCTCCAATTGATTATTGAATCGAAAACATCCAATTGATTATTGAATCGATTATTAGTAAAGGAATCAATTTTGTCATGTTTTGACAAGAAGGATGAATGGTTCTCGTAAGCAATCAATCGTCTACACTGTTCGAGATTACCAACCGCTAGAAGAAAGCAGCGTGCTTGTTCTGCCTCGACGACGGACGGAGCAAGAAGCTTAACTATGCGGCACGGATTGATCGGCCGATGTTGAAACGTCCAGTTTGCTCCTGCAGTTGGTGTTCGTCAGTACGATTGGAGCAGGAAATAGGTCTGTTGTTATCTTTAACTTTGTAGTCTATGGAATGGAAGTGTGATGATGATCATCACTTTGGTTTGATGAAAGAACTTTCAATTATGATTGTGGTTAGATCATGTTTTGACTTTTGAATTTATACTTAAATTAGTACTATCTATTATGACTGCTCATGTTTTGATTTGAATTGATGCAGATTGTTCTCATTGTCAGTTACAGAGATTGGTAATTTAGTTAGCCTTGGGCCGAGAGAGTCATGCGAGGTCTTCCATGATCCTGACAAGGGAAAAGGGTATGATTAAGACTCTGTGAGATCTATTTGATTACACAGATTTTTCTGTTCGTTTAGTTCTAATTGATGTTGTAGTTGTGGTTGTTTAGTAGTGATGAAGGTAAAGTGAGGAAAGGATATTTTCATATAAATTTTATTAAATGGGGAAGATAATTTTTACTATAGGGATTGTGCTATAATAAAAGGATATTTTCATAGTTAGAATTCCATATACGGTCTAGTTCCTTATAAATTGATACGTGAAATATTGGTTTTACAGAAATTGGAATTAATGAAAAAATGACACATTTCAAAAAAAAATAAAAATTGAACAACAGATGCATTTCAAATTTATTTGATAGTATATAGAGAAGGTAAAATTCATAAAATATGTAAGTGCATATTTTATTTTAAATATTGATATGATATTAGTTAATGTGATTGCTTAAATATAGGAACTGATACAAAATACCATTGATTTTAGCATTATTCTTGCAGTTACAGTTTTAGATTGTGTGGTTGTAACTATCGGTTCGGTTTATCACTAAAACACATTATATATACACCAGGAAGTATTTTAAACATAGTTACAAAAAAGTTTTCAACGATTAGGATTAGATTTATATGCAAGTAGATATATGCATTATAATACATTGGACAGTACTCGATTTGGTCTGGTAGTATTTTATAGAATACCGAGATCAAATTCACAGAAACAAACTTTTGGTAGCAGCTTCACAATTGGTTGATTTACTGGTGGTTATACAAGCTGTGTTTAAATGAATCACATTCCTTGATAGTGATGCTTTTCATGTTTAGTAAAATAAAACAATCGTACATTACACTATTATTTTAAAATGTGTATATTATTTAGCATATTTTTGTGGTTGTGAGTTGGTTTATATATATATATATATAAACCGCTTGGTTTTATGTTACGATTGCAGGTGGAATAAAAGCTATCGGTCCAACTGAAACCAAGGTTTGATTTGGTAAGAAGAAGTCTGTTAGGATCAATGATCGGATCTACAAAGAACTGCGTAGTATATACGGATCAACTCGAGAATTACAACTGCAATGATACTCTCATCACCTGAGTATCACTCTACTCTCAGCACCTGAGTAGATCCTAGCTCATATGCTAAGTTTACAGTTGTAATCTTCGATAACCGTCTAACAGACTCATACTGACTTATTTATACTTCTATTTGAATACGGACACGTGTACTCCTATCTTTATTATTCTTCAACGATTTCTTGATACTTCAGTTACTCTCTTCGCTTGCTTCAGTCTTCTTATTCTTTCTGCTCACATAAGTATGCTTGAACCTATCAATACTCCCCCCATTAAGAGCAAGCTTGCCCTCAAGCTTGTAATCTGGAAAATGACTTTCGAAATCAACCAAACACATCCAAGAGTTGTCATTTTCCAATGTATTCTTCCAGCGCACCAACACCTCAATGCTTCCATCGTCACGAACACGAGACGCAAGAACTTCCTCTGGCTCCATCACCATACTTTCCAAATCTGTACGCGACGGTGGAACCTCCTGCAGTGTTTGACCTTGACCCAATGCGGCTTTTAACTGTGAAATGTGAAAAACCGGATGTATCTTGGACTCTGGTGGCAACTGTAAACGATAAGCCACTTTGCCCACTCTCTCCACAATCTCATAAGGTCCAAAAAATTTCACTGCGAGTTTCTGACAATACCGACGCACCACTGAGTTCTGACGGAAAGGTTTCAGTTTAAGATACACCAAATCACCCACTTTAAACTGAATATCCCTTCGATGCTTATCCGCTTGAACCTTCATGATCGACTGAGCTCGTAGTAAATGAAGCTTGATCTGTGATAACATTGCATCTCGTTCTTGTAACGCCACTTCCAAATCATAGTTTTGAGTAGACCCCGCCTCAAACCATAACAGCTGCGGTGGTTCTCTGCCATACACAACCTGAAATGGAGTTGCTTTCAACGACGTGTGATAAGAAGTATTATACCACAATTCGGACCACGCGAGATACTTAAACCAAGTCTTGGGGTGACCAGACGCAAAGTATCTCAAGTAAGTCTCCATACAACGATTAAGAACTTCTGTTTGGCCGTCTGTCTGTGGATGAAAAGCAGTATTTCAACTTAGTGCCTGGCAGACGAAATTAATCCTTCCAGAAGTTGCACAAAAAGATACGATCACGGTCTGAGACTATAGTCTTAGGGAAGCCATGAAGTCGTACGATCTCTTTCATGAATTTATCTGCCACTTCAGCTGCAGTGAACGGATGCTTCAACCCCACGGAATGACTGTACTTACTCAATCTATCCACCACTACCATGATCACATTCACCCCCTGAGAAGATGGCAAGCCCTCCACAAAATCCATTGATATGTCTTCCCACACTCTCTCTGGTATTGGCAATGGTTGTAGTAAGCCCGCCGGGTTCAGTGTCAAGTATTTATGTGTTTGACACACTCCACATTCTGACACATACTGCTGAATGTTTTGTATAGACCCTCCCAATGAAACATGGTCTGTATGCGCTTCACTGTCTTTAGTACGCCTGAATGACCTCCAATCTTCCCATCATGAAAATCAAACAAGATCAATGAAATCGCACTTGACGTTTTGGGAATCACTAGTCGTTGCTTGTACCACAGTTTCTCATCAACAACTCTATAGTGTGGATTGGATAACTCTCCTTTCTTAACCAACTCAATCATCCTTTGTAACTCCTGATTCTCCGCAATTTCACGATACACCTCCTGAAGTTGGATTACCGATGGAACTGTCAGCGCTGTACACTGCGGCCCTGTCAATAGTACTTCTTCCCTCTCAATTCTTGATAACCCATCTGCAGCTTTATTTTCACAACCCGGTTTGTAGATAATATCAAAATCGTAACCCAACAATTTTGTAAGCCACTTTTGATACTCCATATTAACCTCTCTCTGCTCTAATAGGTACTTTAAGCTTCTCTGATCTGTATGAACTAAAAACTTCTTGCCCACCAAGTAATGCTTCCACTTTAATATTGCAAATACCACTGCCATCAGTTCCCTTTCATAAGCTGGTTTCAACCCTTCTCTTGCTGTCAGCCCATGACTAAAAAATGCAATCGGACGCTTATCTTGCATCAAAACAGCCCCCACTCCAAACCCCGACGCATCTGTCTCAATTACAAACGGTTTTGAGAAGTCTGGTAGTGCTAGAACAGGCGCGGATACCATTGCTCGCTTCAGTTGTTCAAAGGCCTCTTGTGCTTCTTGTGACCAAGCGAAACTATTTTTCTTTAGCAGTTGAGTCAAGGGACGAGCTATGACTCCATAATCACGAACATAATTTCTGTAGTAGCCCGTGAGTCCTAAGAAACCTCTCAATTGCTTCACTGTCTTAGGAGTTGGCCATTTGCTCATGCATTTAGTCTTGGATGCATCTGTTGCAACTCCTTCCTTTGAGATTATGTGACCTAAGTATTCCACTTGAGATAACCCAAATGAACACTTCTTCTTATTGGCCAGCAACTTTTGTTCAGCCAATATCTCCAAGACAATTCTTAAATGATGAACGTGATCTTCCATGTTTTGACTGTAGATCAGTTCATCATCAAAGAAAACGAGGATGAATTGTCGAAGATAAGGCTTGAAAATGGAGTTCATCAAAGCTTGAAAGGTGGCGGGCGCGTTTGTTAGCCCGAAAGGCATAACAAGAAACTCATAGTGGCCCTCCAAGGTTCGAAAAGCAGTCTTCTCCACATCAGACTCCTTCACTCGTATTTGATGATAACCAGAACGTAGATCAATCTTCGAAAAGACTGATGCTCCATTAAGTTTGTCCAATAGCTGATCAATCACCGTATTGAAATTTATCGGGTACAGTAACCTTATTGAGTGCCCTATAGTCAACACAAAAATGCCACATTCCATCCTTCTTCTTGACCAATAGGACAGGGCTCGAAAAGGGACTTGTACTCGCTCTGATGATCCATGACTCTAGCATCTCACTAACCATCTTCTCCATGAATGTTTTGGTTGAGTGAGGATAGCGATAGGGTTGTACAGAGATTGCAGACACGCCTGGATGCAAGTTAATGGAATAATCATAGCCACGAAAAGGTGGTAAACCCGTAGGTAAGGCAAATACATGATCAAACTTGTCCAGTAGAGTCTGCAGCTTTATCGGAATTTCTGGAATGACTGAGGTTACCTCGCCTGCTGATAATACGAGCTCTCCTCTTCCTCTCTTATCAGCATTAGAGATAGGCGACAGTGACTTAAAAGAGAATGAGGAACCATGCAAGGAAGGATCACCGAACAGTGTCACTTTGTTGCCGTGATACATAAATGATAGTTCCTGTTCCTTCCAGTCTACTTCGCATTTCCCCAACGTCTCTAGCCATTGAATGCCTAAAATAACGTCAACCATTCCCAATTCCGAAGCTATAAAATCCGAAGTGAATTCGGTTTCCGCAAGCTTGAAAGTCACAGCTTTGCACACTCCTGTGCCCTTGACTGTAACTCCATTGCCTAGCAGAATGTCGTGGCTCGGATCAACATAAACTTTCAATTTGAGCCTCTGCACTGTATCAGGTGTAATGGAATTATGGGAAGCTCCGCTGTCTAACATCACAATGACGTTCGTGTTGTTGATCTTCCCATAAAGTTTGGTCGTCTTTGGAGAATGAATTCCCAAAAACGAATTTAAAGACAGTGTACGCATTTCTTTAGCTGGAGTATACACTATCATCTCTTCTTCTCCCTCATCTTCTTCATCCAACACTTCCATTTCCAGACCATTGACCACTGTCAAGATTCTTAACTCCTTGTTGGGACATTTGTGAGCTCTTGTCCAACCATTAGCGCCACGCTTAAAGCAAATAAACTCCTTCCTCATTCGATCCAACTCCTCCTTTGAATGCCTCATTCTTGGTCTTGCTTCTGTATTCAACGCATTAGTGTTGTTGTCTTTCTTCTGATTCGTTGATACTGATGATTTTCCTGTGGCCAGATTTCTCTTACTATCAGCATCTGCCCAGTATCTGTTTGAATTATAACCAGTCGAAGACTTCAAGGCATTTGATGTAGATCTCTGTTGTGAACCACTCTCTGTCTTCACACTAGTGCTGACGACTTTACAAAAAGCAGTCGTTTCCATTCGTAACACCGCAGCTATGTGATTTTCCAAGCCTTGAGGCTCTTTCATCCTGATTACCTCCTTCATTTCTTGACTACGACCAGTATAGAAAAGCCTTATCAAAAACGCATCATCCAACCCCGGTACTAGCTCTGATAACTCCTCAAACTCACTAACATAGTCTGCAATGGATCCTGTTTGCCGTAGAGTAATGAGTCGGCTTGCTGGTTCTTCTTCAATTGATTCTGTGAACCGCAACACCAATTTATCCTTGTACTCTTGCCAGCTCCGAAATCCTCTTCGTTTCAGTTCCCAGCCAAACCACTTCTTAACTGCACCTTCCAAACTTAGCGCCACCAGCTCCAGTTTCTCCATATCCTCATATCTCCCAATACTAAACCACCTCTCAACATCTGTAATCCACACATACGGTTGTTTCCCAGAGAACACATGCATCAGAATCTTCTTCAACATCGAATCCCTAGTATCAAGATTCATTATCCCAGCTCGATAACCTAGCGGTTGTTCTCCCCGGTTTGATTCCCAGTTTCGAGAGTATACCTGATCTTGTGAGGATCCTGGTTGATATTGTTGTTGTTGACTGCGTAATTGATATACCATGGATTTTACTCGTTCTTAACCATTGTATACTAGTATTTTATTATATATTTAATCTGTTTTTAGCCTGTTAGGTATGTTTTCAGGTTCAGAAGCATTTTGTGAGAAAATGATGTTTTTGGAGCATTTTGGAGTACAAGAGATGATATACCCGAGTTGACCATTCAAGACTAAGTCGGAAGTCAACATTGCGATTATAATCGATCGATACTCATCCTGAGTCGTCGATCGATGTAGCTGAGAAGATCCGCGTACTAGAAGATTATAATCGATCGATGCACATCCAGTGTTGTCGATCGATATCGAGGAAGAAATTGTTTAGCCGACTACTTCACCAAGACTTCACCAAATTACGAGATTGCCCCTGACGAGTTTTTAACCTAATGGAAATGCTTAAATATTCCTGCTAAGTGTCTTTTGACGGCAACCTTCGAAAGAAGCAAGCTTTTAACAACCCTCAAAGAAGAGAGTGTGAGAGAGAGACTAGAGTTTTATTTGTGTGTGAGAGATTGGAGAGATTTCTCATCTCCTTTTGTATTTCTTACTTTATTATATCTATGCAATTCTTTCATCTATCTATTGTTGTGAATTGCTTAGCTATGTCTGAGTAGTCTACTTGTTAGATCTAGGGTTCAAATAGGTTTGTGGGATTAGCCCCAAACTATAATTGCTAAGTTGTGATACTCATCAAATGGATTGCACCCTATGCTTGTTTTAGATTAGCTAACTAGAACATAGATCACTAGGATCTTTGATTATCTTGAATTATCCATTTGAGCTTGCCTATCTCCCGTTGAGAAGAACGACAGTTCCTCCTTGAGACCTTGTGGTCATATTCGGCTCGCGCCTAGGCAGATCTAGAAGCCGATCGATCGATATCCCGACAGGTGAATCGATCGGCGCTGCGAAAGGTGTATCGCTCGATATCTCAAAAGGATATCGACCGACTCTTTTTCTGTGTCATCATGCGAAATGTGTGGCCAGAGATCTAGATAATTTAACCAGTGATACTTCACTTGAGTTAAGCAGCTAGATCTATAGTATCATGCAAAGCAACTTGTTAAGCATTTATGGAGATTATAATCTCCATTCCTGAATAGAAACCCTATGTCTAGCACCTCTTTATCACATTTAAACAACCCATCATATTATTAGTTAGAGCAATTACCTTGCTCATTTTAGGAATTGTTACTTTTTATTTCCATCATATAAACCACCTTGCCTAGGATTGATTAGTAGATTTTATTTAATTGGTTCCCTAACTCCTCGTGATTCGATCCCTAAGTACTACAGCCGTGTACCTCTTATTTGAGAGAGTA
>NW_026615588.1:0-48658 GCF_000801105.2 Raphanus sativus | reverse complement strand
TGATCAAGACACAGCAGTAGGAGATCACGACATGATCATGAGGGCAGAAGGCATAGGCGCAATGAGCTATCAGGATTGAAGCTTAAGATCCCTCCTTTCCATGGCAAGGCTGATCCGGATGCATATCTTGAGTGGGAAAAAAAGATAGAGCTTGTCTTCAATTGTCAACACTACTCTGAGATAAAAAAGGTTCAAGTTGCTGCTACTGAGTTCAATGACTATGCATTGAGTTGGTGGGATCAGTTGGTTACAAACAAAAGGCGCAATGGGAGTTTCCTATTGAGACATGGGCTGAAATGAAGTCTTTGATGCGTAGGAGGTTTGTTCCAGCCACTATCACCGTGATCTTCACCAAAAGCTGAGGCTTCTCACCCAAGGTTCCAAGTCTGTGGAGGAATACTATCAAGAGATGGAGTTGCTTATGTTGAGAGCTAAGATCCGAAGATAGTGAAGCTACCATGGCACGGTTTCTTGGTGGGCTCAACCGTGAGATACAAGACAGGGTAGAGATGCAGCACTACTTGGAGATAGAGGAGATGCTCCACAAAAGCTATTTTGGTAGAGCAACAGGTTAAGAGAAGGAGCCATGCGCGTGGCAGCTATAGTTCCAGTAGATACCAGACTTCTAAGGAGGACAAACTAAGCTATCAGAAAGAGGGCAGCCACAGCCAAAGGAAGAGTCTAAGCCTAGTAGCATCCACAGCAAGGATAAAGGTAAAGCAGAGGCTACCAGTTCCGGTGCAAGAGATGTGAAGTGCTTTAAGTGTCAAGGGCTGGGGCACTATGCTAATGAGTGTACCACACAAGAGAGTTATGGTTCTCTGGAGAATGGCGAGTATGAATCTGAAGATGAAAGACCAGAGACTGAGCAAGAACCTTCAGAAGCAGAGTATGAAGAGAAACCAGTTCATGGTAGGCTTTTGGTTGCAAGGAGGACTCTCAGCTTGCAAAACAAATCCGAGGAGCTAGAGCAAAGAGAAAACCGTTCTACACTCGTTGTATGGTACAAGAAAAGTTTGTAGTCTGATAATTGATGGTGGAAGCTGGGTAATGTTGCTAGGAGACAATGGTGAAGAAGCTTAGCTTGAAGACTCAAAAACATCCTAGACCATACCGACTACAATGGCTCAATGAAGAAGGAGAAATGAAGGTATCCACACAGTGTCAATTCCTTTATCCATTGGAAGATATGAAGATGAGATCCTATGTGATGTGATACAAATGGAAGCCAGTCATATCTTGCTTGGGAGACCATGGCAGTTTGATAGAAGAGTTACACACAATGGCTTTACTAACAAGCATACCTTTGAGTTCAACGGCAAGAAGACTACACTGGTACCTCTAACTCCTAAAGAAGTGCATCAAGATCAGCTACAGCTTCAGAAAAAGAAAGAAATAGATCTTAAACCAGAACCGAGCAAGCAGCACAACTTCTATGCCAAAACTGGTGACATCAAAAAATCTCTCTACTCTAATCAAATCAGTTATCTTATTTGTTTAAAAGAATCTCTTGTTAGTCTAAACTGATTGCACACCGGTGTATCCGAGTGAGATGTCAACTCTTTTACAGGATTATCAAGATGTGTTTCCAGAGGATAGTCCCACCGGTTTACCACCTATACGAGGGATTGAGCATCAGATAGACTTTGTACCAGGTTCTACTCTTCCCAATAGACCAGCCTACAGAAACCAACCCGGTTGAGACCAAGGAGCTACAAAGGCAGGTTGAAGAACTGATGGAGAAAGGCCACATCCGTGAGAGCATGAGTCCTTGTGCTGTTCCAGTGCTCTTGGTACCTAAGAAGATGGAAGCTGGCGCATGTGTGTTGATTGCAGAGCAATCAACAACATAACAGTGAAGTATCGCCACCCTATTTCTAGATTAGATGATATGCTTGATGAATTGCATGGTTCTAGCATCTTTTCTAAGATAGATCTTAAGAGTGATATCATCAAATTAGGATGAAAGAGGGAGATGAGTGGAAAACTGCTTTTAAAACTAAGCATGGGTTGTATGAGTGGTTAGTTATGCCCTTTGGATTAACCAATGCTCCTAGTACTTTCATGAGATTAATGAACCATGTTCTTAGGTCTTTTATAGGATTGTTTGTTGTGGTTTACTTTGATGATATCCTAGTTTACAGCCAGAGTCTAGAAGAGCATATAGATCATCTTAAGGCTGTCCTTGATGTTTTGAGAAAAGAGAAGCTTTTTGCTAACCTTAAGAAATGCACTTTCTGTACGGATAACTTGGTCTTCCTAGGCTTTATTGTGAGTGCAGATGGAGTGAAAGTGGATCCAGAGAAGGTGAAAGCTATACGAGAATGGCCCATCCCCAAGACAGTGAGTGAAGTGAGGAGCTTCCATGGACTTGCTGGCTTATATAGGCGTTTGTGAGGGATTTCAGTACTATAGCAGCTCCTTTGACTGAAGTTATCAAGAAAGACATAGGTTTCAAGTGGGGAGACACACAAGAAGCTGCATTCCAATGCCTTAAAGAGAAGCTTACTAATGCCCCTCTTCTTATACTCCTGATTTAATAAAACTTTTGAGATTGAATGCGATGCCTCAGGAATTGGTATTGGTGCTGTTCTTATGCAGGAGAAAAGACCTATTGCATACTTTAGTGAAAAGCTTGGAGGAGCCACTCTCAACTATGCAACTTATGATAAGGAACTCTATGCTTTGGTGAGGGCCTTGCAGACTTGGCAGCATTATCTATGGCCTAAAAAAGTTCGTAATCCACACTGATCATGAGTCTCTCAAGTACCTTAAAGGCCAGAACAAGCTCAGTAAGAGGCACGCCAGATGGGTAGAATTCATTGAAACCTTCCCTTATGTGATCAAATACAAACAAGGTAAGGAGAATATAGTTGCTGATGCATTATCCAGAAGGTATGCCCTCTTAAACACTCTTGATGCTAAACTATTAGGTTTGAGCAGATTAAAGGTATGTATGAGACTGATCCTGATTTTAAAGATGCTTATAACTCTTGTGAAAAGGTTGCTGCTGGGCATTACTTTAGGCATAATGGATTTCTCTTTTATGATAATCGTTTGTGTGTGCCTAACTGTTCTTGAGAGAGTTATTTTTCAGGGAATCTCATGGAGGAAGCCTTATGGGTCACTTTGGTGTTACAAAGACTCTTAAAACCTTGCAGGATCACTTCTTTTGGCCTCGGATGAAAAGAGATGTGGAGAGAATTTGTGAGAGGTGTGCAACTTGTAAACAAGCTAAGTCTAAGGTTCAGTCACATGGTTTGTATACTCCTCTCCCTATTCCTTATCATCCTTGGGTTGCAACAAGAGTACTGAAGCTGTGGGGTATTGTGATGCGGATTGGGCAGGTGATAGAGTTGATAGGAGATCAACAACAGGCTACTGCACGTTCATTGGAGGCAATCTAGTGACATGGAAGAGCAAGAAGCAGAAGGTGGTGTCTTGCTCTAGTGCTGAAGCCGAGTATCGTGCAATGCTCAAGCTTACCAACGAGTTGGTGTGGATCAAAGGGATCCTGAAGCATTTGGAGGTTGAGCAAGTCACACCCATGGTTATGCATTGTGACAATCAAGCTGCCATTCACATAGCTTCCAACAGTGTGTTTCATGAGAGGACTAAACACATTGAGGTGGATTGTCACAAGGTGAGGCAGATGATTGTTCTTGGGATTGTGTTGCCGTGTTATACAAGAAGTGAGGATCAGCTAGCAGATGTGTTTACAAAGGCAGCAAGGCAGAAGACAATGGAGTCCATCCACGTTAGGCTGGGCCTCATTGACTTGAGAGGTACCAACTAAATACTCCCCTGCTGGGATGTCTCTACTCTTTTTCCTCTTCAAGGTTTTGTCCCAAATGGGTTTTCTTGTTGAGGTCTTAATGAGGGAGATTGAACAGCATTCCAAGCTTGACTTGTTCCACATGGTCAAGCTTGAGGGGGAGTGTTAAGTTGAGGCAATAAGAGTGGAGTGTGAAGGATGAAATGAGGAGACTAAGGTGGAGAGATGTTTAGAAGTGAGTTTGAGAAGAGTGTGTACGGACAGTACGGACATGTACGGACATGTACGGACTTGTACGGACCATTTCAACTCAAACCACTTTTAAACATCATTTGGAGACATTTTGGGTTGTGCAAAGTCAGGGCACAAAAGTTACCTCAGTAAAAATAAGTTACCGTGTGGTAACTATTTGAACTGAGGTAAAATGGCTTTGTGAAGAAGTGAAGAGTGAGGAACAAGTTACAAA
Organism: Raphanus sativus; assembly: GCF_000801105.2. Lineage (NCBI taxonomy): Eukaryota > Viridiplantae > Streptophyta > Magnoliopsida > Brassicales > Brassicaceae > Raphanus > Raphanus sativus. The sequence goes on along the minus strand of NW_026615588.1, from coordinate 44,417 downwards.
GACTTGTGAGCAAAGAGAGGATTTAAGTGATCAAGCTTGTGACCGTTTGGATTGTGTCACTATGCTGGATAAGGTTACTATGCTGCGGAGACAGGCTGGACCAAGCTGGATACGCGGAGTGAACCTGGTCCAAGCATTTCAAAACACGCTCCTCTCCTTGAACAGTGTGGTAGTCTTAGCCACTCATTGTTGTGTAAACCCTAGTCTATTCTCTCCACCTATATATTGTAAACTCTTCTCATTAATCAAATGAAGCATTTTAAGTCTCTCATACTCTGCCTCTCAAACTCGCAAACTCATTTCTAAACATTTGGTCTCGTTAATCCTCACCTAAACACCTTAAACATCTCTAAATGTCACAAAATATCAGAAAGCTGCTAGGGAGAAAAGAAGAGGAAAACAAGTTGATACTGGAGCTGATGTTGAAGATCTTTCCTCTTCTGGTAGGAGTTCTGATGAAAACCGATCAATAAGGACCTTGTCTCAGGGCAGATCACACAGAACAGATCGTCGCAGGCCAGATGATAGTCTTGGTAACATCAAGCTCAGAGTACCAGTCTTCAGTGGTACCAGCAATCCAGACGATTTCCTTGATTGGGAAAAGAAGATAGAGTTGATCTTTGAATGTCACAACTACTCAGAGTTAAAGAAGGTTAGACTTGCAGCAACTGAGTTCAATGGTTATGCTCTTCACTGGTGGGATCAGATTACTTCAACAAGAAGAAGAACCGGAGAAGCAGCAGTGTCAGGTTGGTTTGAACTCAAGACTCTCATGAGGAAACGATTTGTTCCAAGCCACTACCACAAGGATGTTCATCAGAAACTAAGGAGGCTTACTCAAGGAACAAAGAGTGTGGAGGACTACTACCAAGAGATGGAGACGCTCATGATCAAAGCTTCTGTTGTTGAGGATTCTAATGCAACAATGGCTCGGTTCCAAGCTGGTCTCAACAGAGAACTACAAGATCGATTGGAACTACAGGATTATGAGGACATCTATGAGCTTCTTCACAAAGCCATCCTCATTGAGCAGCAACAGAAGAGAAAGAACAACTCCAAAGGTTCCTATGGCAACAACTACCGATCATATCCTGCCAAAGATGACAAGCTATCTGTGAAAAAGGAACCTGAGGATAAGGGAAAACACCAGCTACAAGAACCAGAGATGTTAAGTGCTTCAAGTGTCATGGTATGGGACACTACGCCAATGAGTGCATCAACAAAAAGGTCATGATCATACTTGACAATGGTGAGGTGATCTCTGAAGAAGAAAAGAATGATGAGCAGGAAGAAGAAACCATAGACTACCCAGTTCGTGGACAGCTCTTGGTCACAAGGAGGTCTCTTCAAATGCAATCTCAACCAGACGACCATGACCAAAGGGAGAATCTCTTCCACACTCGTTGTACTATCTGTGATAAAGTCTGTAGTTTGATTATAGACGGTGGGAGCTGTACTAATGTTGCTAGTGAGACTCTTGTAGAAAAGCTTGGGTTGAAAACAGGAAAGCATCCTAGACCATATCCTCTCCAATGGTTGAATGAAAATGGAGTCAAGTTGATGGTCACGGAGCAAGTAATGGTTCCTATAACCATTGGTAGATACCAAGATGAGATTGTGTGTGACGTTTTGCCAATGGATTCAAGTCATATCCTGCTAGGAAGGCCGTGGCAATATGATAAAAGAGCTATCCACGATGGCTTCACCAATCGCCATTCTTTCACTCACCGAGACAAAAATATTGTTCTTGCACCTCTGTCTCCACAAGAAGTTCACCATGACCAGGTACAGCTTAAGCTCAAACGAGAAGAAGCTAGAAACAAAGAGCAATCAACTGGTGGAAAGCAAGCAAAAGGTATTCTTCTAACTGCTAAGTCTAGTGACATGAGGAAAGCGGTTCACTTGGATCAATCTATGCTCTTGTTTGTTTTCAAAGGTGCCTTACTAACTTCTTCTGACATTGCACCGGAGCTACCGAATGGTTTTGAGTTTATCTTACAGGACTATGGAGACGTTTTCCCAGAGGAAAATCCAGTAGGGTTGCCTCCTATTCGTGGGATTGAGCACCAAATTGATCTGGTTCCAGGCGCTTCACTTCCAAATAGACCCGCATACAGAACCAACCCTGATGAAACCAAGGAACTCCAAAGACAAGTTGATGAACTGATGGAAAAGGGGGCACATCCGAGAGAGCATGAGTCCTTGTGCTGTTCCTGTGCTATTGGTACCAAAGAAAGATGGGAGCTGGCGCATGTGTGTTGATTGCAGAGCCATCAACAACATCACGGTAAAGTATAGACATCATATCCCTAGACTTGATGATATGTTAGATGAACTACATGGTTCTTGCGTGTTCTCTAAGATAGATCTAAAAAGTGGTTATCATCAGATTAGGATGAAAGAAGGAGATGAATGGAAAACTGCATTCAAAACTAAACATGGCTTATATGAATGGCTTGTTATGCCATTTGGGCTCACCAATGCACCTAGTACATTCATGAGATTAATGAACCATGTCTTGAGAGCATTCTGATGTGATCATGGACCAACAACTTGATAAAGATATAGAAGAGGTGATCAAGGATAAGCAAGATGAAGATGGAGATGCCTTGGCCATTCCCAAAGGTCCCATGACTCGTGCAATGACAAGAAGACTCCATGAAGCTGTTGGAAACATACTTAAGATATCTTGGAAGCAAGAAGATTGTCTTGGTTGTAGCTTGAGCAATCAAGACACACTTACCACACTTCAAGCTGAACCTTCAAGCTGATCATCATCTAGGCAAGTGGCTTGTGTGTACTCTTTTTCCCTTAGTTGGTTTTGTCCCACTGAGTTTTCCAACTAAGGTTTTTAATGAGGCCATGAGTTCACTTTCATATCACCTAGATGATGAATCTTTGGTGCATCTCGGATGCTTTGGACCAACCACATATCTACCTTATGTTATCTTTAATCTATAGTTTTATTTCTTATCTTATGTGATGCAAACTCTTTAAATTTTAGTCTTTGGTCTTTGTTTGATTACCAAGGGAGCGTGTTCCCTTTAATGATCTCGAGAACTTGAGTCTGTTCAAGTCTTCTCTCTATTTAAACTTGTCGCAAGCTTCTTTCTAGGAATCATCTTTTAATCAAAAACCTTTGTTCTCTCTTAGACTTGTTTACGAGTTCTTGAGTGATCTTGTTGGTGTGTAGTATCCATCAAACCCTAGGTGTCTAAGTTGGTGTGTCATATCCGATCTAGTCATCTAAAAGTGTCAAGGAGTCATTCCGCAACTCTTTGAATCAACCATCAGTCCACTACCTTGAAGATCTTGAGTCTTTGCCTCGATCTTGCAAGGATCTATCCATATCATCCAGAGAATACATCCTAGGATCTCATTAAGTGGTATCAGAGCACTCTGGATAGGGAAGTTCTCGATTTCTCAAACCCTTCAACTTCTAGTGAATCCATCGATTGATCTGTGTTCATCTTTGAGTTATTTCGCTAGATCTGATCGTTTATTTACCTATTGTTGTTGTTTGAATCAAATCCTGATAGATCTAGGAAGTTTCATCATATTTGATCTTGATCCGTTTCGATTTCGTGTGATAGAAGTTATCAAGTATTGATCTTTTCAAATCGTGTTACCTTAGATCGCAAGTTTTCTTTTTAATCAAAGTTGTTCTCTTTTAAAAATTTTTCTTGAACAACTTACTTGTTTTGATTGTTTCTTTGTCTCAGGTACCAATGGGGAACGAGTCAGATGAGGAAGCAGAACTTGTAAGGAAGAGTAGACTTCTAAGGGAGGAGATGACCGAGCAGTTACAACAAACTCTAATCACTACTGTGGCTGATATGATCAAGACTAGCATCACGGGTCTTCGTGATGAGATAATACAAGAGCTAAGACAAGCTACTGGTCAGGGCCATAGTAATGAGTCTAGGAGAGAAAGAAGAGGTCAGAGTCAATAGAATCATCCTGAACCAAGGAGAGACCGTAGATAACATGTTGGGTCACAAGAGACTGACAACTACTATGAGCGCAGCCGGTCTGAACATAGTGGTTCTTCTTCTTCCAGAGTGAGCAGAAGGCAGAGGCGTGATCATGAAGTTAGGAGACCTAAGAAAGAAGAGCTTGGTGGAGTTAAGCTCAAAATACCTCCTTTTCATGGCAAGGTTGATCCGGATGCCTACTTGGAGTGGGAGAAGAAGATTGAGATTGTCTTCAATTGTAAGAACTATACCAATACTCAACGAATCCAACTTGCTGCAACTGAGTTCTATGACTATGCTCTGAGCTGGTGGGATCAACTGGTTACCATGAGGCGGCTTAACCAAGAATATCCAGTGGAAACATGGAGTGAGATGAAGTCTCTTATGCGCAAGAGGTTTGTACCAAGCCACTACCACAGAGATCTTCACCAGAGACTAAGAAAACTCACTCAGGGAGCTAAGACCGTAGAGGAATACTATCAAGATATGGAGCTGTTGATGTTGAGAGCCAGTATTTCAGAAGATAGAGAAGCTACTATGTCAAGATTTCTTGGAGGGCTCAACCGAGAAATACAAGATAAGGTGGAGATGCAACACTATGTGGAAATAGAAGAGATGTTGCATAAGGCCATTCTAGTGGAGCAGCAGCTCAAGAGGAAGGGACATTCACGTGGAAGCTATGGGACTACTCGGTTCCAAAGTCCTAAGGAAGATAAGCCTAACTACCAGAAGGAGAGTAAACCTTATCAGAAAGATGACACCAAACCTAGCAACATCTACAGCAAGGACAAAGGGAAAACAGGAGCTACTGGTTCCAAAACTAGAGATGTCAAGTGTTTTAAGTGTCAAGGGCGTGGGCACTATGCCAATGAGTGTACTAATAAGAAGACGATGATTCTTCTTGACACCGGGGAGTATATGTCTCAAGATGAGAAGATACACTCTGATCATGAGCAGACTGAAGAGGAATTTGAAGAAGAACCGGTCAAGGGAAGGTTGCTAGTGACAAGAAGACTCTTGAATCTTCAAACTAAGGCAGATGAGATTGAGCAGCGTGAGAACTTGTTCTACACTAGGTGTTTGGTTCAAGGGAAGGTATGTAGTCTTATCATTGATGGAGGCAGCTGCGTCAACATAGCTAGCGAGACTATGGTCAAGAAGTTGGGTTTGCAAGTTCAGAAGCATCCAAAACCATATAGACTGCAGTGGCTTAATGAGCAGGGCGAGATGAGGGTCTATGACCAAGTTGTGGTGCCTATAACCATAGGGAGATATGAGGATGAGGTCTTATGTGATGTGATACCTATGGAAGCAAGCCATATTCTTCTCGGACGACCATGGCAATCTGATAGACATGTGATACATGATGGCTTCACCAACAAGCACTCGTTTGAATTCAGAGGTAAGAAGACAGTGCTGGTGCCATTAACCCCTAAAGAAGTGCAAGAGGATCAGCTCCATCTACAGAAAAAGAAAGAGATTGAACTCAAAACTGATCTCAACAAGCAGCATAGCTTCTATGCCAAACAGGGAGATGTCAAACGAATTCTCTACTCTCAAAACTCTATTTTGTTGCTTGTGTTTAAAGAATCTTTGCTAACAACCACTGATCATACACCGGACCATCCGAGTGAACTAGTTTCTCTTTTACAGGAATATGCAGATGTGTTTCCAGAAGATAGTTCCAATGGCTTACCTCCAGTTCGTGGGATTGAGCATCAGATAGACTTTGTACCTGGTTCCACACTACCAAACCGACCTGCATACAGAACTAATCCAGTGGAGACTAAAGAATTGCAAAGACAAGTAGAGGAACTGATGGAGAAGGGTCATATCCGAGAGAGCTTGAGTCCATGTGCTGTACCAGTGCTTCTCGTGCCTAAGAAAGATGGTTTTATTGTGAGTGCAGATGGAGTAAAGGTTGATCCCGAGAAGATCAAAGCCATACAAGAGTGGCCAACTCCAACTACAGTGGGAGAAGTGAGGAGTTTTCATGGGCTAGCAGGTTTCTATAGGCGCTTTGTGAAGGATTTCAGCACTATAGCAGCTCCACTGACCGAAATCATCAAGAAGGATATAGGATTCAAGTGGGGAGAAGCACAAGAAACTTCATTTCAAATCCTTAAAGAGAAGCTTACTCACTCTCCTCTTCTTATGCTTCCTGATTTTTCTAAAACCTTTGAAATAGAATGTGATGCCTCAGGAATTGGAATTGGTGCTGTATTGATGCAGGATAAAAGACCCATAGCATACTTCAGTAAGAAGCTTGGAGGAGCAACTCTCAACTATGCAACGTATGACAAGGAGTTGTATGCTTTGGTGAGGGCCTTGCAAACATGGCAACACTATCTGTGGCCTAAGGAGTTTGTCATCCATACAGACCATGAGTCTCTCAAATATCTTAAGGGACAGAACAAGCTAAGCAAAAGACATGCGAGATGGGTTGAGTTCATAGAAACCTTTCCTTATGTGATCAAATACAAACAAGGTAAGGACAATATAGTGGCTGATGCACTATCTCGGAGGTATGTACTCTTAAACACTCTTGATGCTAAGCTACTAGGCTTTGAACAGATTAAAGAAATGTATGAAACTGATCCTGAGTTTAAAGATGCATACAAGTCGTGTGAAAAGTTTGCTGCTGGTCATTATTTTAGGCAAGATGGATTTCTCTTCTATGATAATCGTTTGTGTGTGCCTAATTGTTCTTTGAGAGATTTGTTTGTTAGGGAAGCCCATGGAGGAAGTCTTATGGGACATTTTGGTATTGCCAAGACTCTTAAAGTTTTGCAGGATCATTTCTTTTGGCCTCGCATGAAGAGAGATGTGGAGAAAATCTGTGAGAGATGTGCAACCTGTAAACAAGCTAAGTCTAAAGTCCAAGCTCACGTAGTGAATAGAACCTTAGGAACACTCTTGCGTGCATTCATAAAGAAGAACTTGAAATCATGGGAAGACTGTTTGCCTCATTGTGAATTTGCATATAATCATGCTATGCACTCTGCTTCTAAGTTTTCTCCTTTTGAAATTGTTTATGGGTTCAATCCCACCTCTCCTTTGGATTTAATACCTTTACCTGAGTGTGAAAGGATTAGTATGGATGGCAAAAAGAAGGCAGAGATGGTGAAACAACTTCATGAGCAAGCAAGGCGCAATATTGAAGAGAAAATCAAGCAGTATGTTAAACATGCTAATAAAGGCAAACGAGAGATGATCTTTGAAGTAGGTGATCAAGTATGGGTTCACCTAAGGAAAGAGAGGTTTCCTAATCAAAGGAAATCCAAGCTCATGCCGAGAATAGATGGACCTTTTGAGGTCACAAAGAAGATCAGCAACAATGCTTACAAGCTGGATCTCCAAGGTAAGTATGATGTGAGTAATAGTTTCAATGTTACTGACTTGATCCCTTTTATTGCAGATGAACCAGATTTGAGGACAAATCCTTTTCAAGAGGGAGGGGATGATGTGATCATGGACCAACAACTTGATAAAGATATAGAAGAGGTGATCAAGGATAAGCAAGATGAAGATGGAGATGCCTTGGCCATTCCCAAAGGTCCCATGACTCGTGCAATGACAAGAAGACTCCATGAAGCTGTTGGAAACATACTTAAGATATCTTGGAAGCAAGAAGATTGTCTTGGTTGTAGCTTGAGCAATCAAGACACACTTACCACACTTCAAGCTGAACCTTCAAGCTGATCATCATCTAGGCAAGTGGCTTGTGTGTACTCTTTTTCCCTTAGTTGGTTTTGTCCCACTGGGTTTTCCAACTAAGGTTTTTAATGAGGCCATGAGTTCACTTCCATATCACCTAGATGATGAATCTTTGGTGCATCTCGGATGCTTTGGACCAACCACATATCTACCTTATGTTATCTTTAATCTATAGTTTTATTTCTTATCTTATGTGATGCAAACTCTTTAAATTTTAGTCTTTGGTCTTTGTTTGATTACCAAGGGAGCGTGTTCCCTTTAATGATCTCGAGAACTTGAGTCTGTTCAAGTCTTCTCTCTATTTAAACTTGTCGCAAGCTTCTTTCTAGGAATCATCTTTTAATCAAAAACCTTTGTTCTCTCTTAGACTTGTTTACGAGTTCTTGAGTGATCTTGTTGGTGTGTAGTATCCAGCAAACCCTAGGTGTCTAAGTTGGTGTGTCATATCCGATCTAGTCATCTAAAAGTGTCAAGGAGTCATTCCGCAACTCTTTGAATCAACCATCAGTCCACTACCTTGAAGATCTTGAGTCTTTGCCTCGATCTTGCAAGGATCTATCCATATCATCCAGAGAATACATCCTAGGATCTCATTACATTCATAGGACATTTTGTTGTAGTTTATTTTGATGATATCTTGATCTACAGCAAAAGTGAAGAAGAGCATAAGCAGCATCTGAAATCTGTTCTTGACGTGCTTAGAAAGGAATCTCTGTTTGCTAATTTTAAAAAGTGCTCTTTTGGAACAGATAACCTTGTCTTCTTAGGTTTTGTTGTTACAGCACAGGGGATTAAAGTTGATGAAGAAAAGGTAAAAGCAATCAGAGAATGGCCTAGTCCAACAAGCATAAGTGAAGTGAGAAGTTTCCATGGATTGGCTGGGTTCTATAGACGATTTGTTAAAGACTTTAGCACCATTGCTGCACCTCTCACAGAAGTTATCAAGAAAAGCGTGGGGTTTCAATGGAGAGAAGAGCAAGAGGAGGCTTTCCAAACCTTGAAAGGGAAGTTGACTAATGCTCCTTTGTTAGCACTGCCTGATTTTTCAAAAACTTTTGAAATAGAATGTGATGCTTCTGGTGTGGGAATTGGGGCTGTTTTGATGCAGGAAAAGAGACCAATTGCTTACTTCAGTGAGAAACTTGGAGGAGCCATGGCAAACTACCCTACTTATGATAAGGAGCTGTACGCTTTGATCAGGGCCCTGGAGACTTGGCAGCATTACCTTTGGCCAAAAGAATTTGTGATCCATACTGATCATGAGTCACTCAAGCACCTAAAGGGCCAACACAAACTCAACAAGAGGCACGCCAGATGGGTAGAATTTCTCGAAACCTTTCCTTATGTGATTCATTACAAGCAAGGAAAAGAAAACATTGTTGCTGATGCTTTATCTCGAAGATACACTTTGCTAGCAACAATGGAAACCAAACTTTTAGGTTTTGAGCAGATTAAGTCTTACTATGCTGATGATCCTGAGTTTTGTGATGTCTATAAGGAGTGTGAAAAGCATACTAGTGGCGAGTACTATTTAGCTGATGGGTTTCTTTTCAAGGGAAACTGTTTGTGTGTTCCTAATTGTTCTTTGAGAGAGATGTATGTCAGGGAAGCTCATTGTGGAGGTCTAATGGGGCATTTTGGAATCGCAAAAACATACAGCACTCTGAAGGAACACTTCTACTGGCCGAACATGAAAAAAAAATGTAGAAAAGATTTGCAAAAGATGTGTAACCTGTGTTCAAGCCAAAGCCACAGCTCGTTCCCAAGGTTTGTATACTCCTCTTCCTGTTCCTGTTGCACCTTGGATAGATATCTCCATGGACTTTGTGTTAGGTTTGCCTAGAACTAAAAGATGACGTGATTCAATCTTTGTTGTGGTAGATAGGTTTTCAAAAATGGCTCATTTCATACCTGGTCATCAAACTGACAATTCTCTAGTTGTTGCTGATCTATTTTTTAGAGAGGTTGTGCGTCTGCATGGAATGCCTAGAACCATTGTTTCTGATAGAGATACTAAGTTCTTGAGTCACTTCTGGAAAACTTTGTGGTCTAAGCTAGGAACTAAACTCTTGTTTTCTACTACTTGTCATCCTCAAACTGATGGACAGACTGAAGTAGTAAATAGATCCTTGTCCACTCTCTTGCGCACTGTCGTTAAAAAGAATCTTAGGACTTGGGAAGATTGCTTACCACATGTTGAATTTGCTTACAATCATTCCACTCATAGAGCCACTAAGTTCTCTCCTTTTCAAATCGTGTATGGTTTCAATCCTTTGACTCCTTTACCTCTCAGTGAACAAACTAATTTTGATGGCAAGGCCAAGGCCGAGTATGTTGCTTCTTTGCATGAGCAGGTTAAGAAGAACATTGAAGAAAGAACCAATGAGTATGAGAAGTTTGCAAACAAAGGAAGACGTGAGCTAGTCTTGGAACCAGGAGATTTGGTGTGGATACATCTAAGGAAAGAGAGGTTTCCTGCCGAGAGAAAGTCTAAGCTAATGCCTAGGACTGATGGACCATTCCGGGTTGAAAGGAAGATCAACAACAATGCTTATCAGATTGATCTTCAAGGGAAGTATACTGTGAGCTCTACTTTTAATGTAGCTGATCTAATCCCTTATGTTGCAGATGGTTCGGATTTGAGGACAAATCCTTTCAAAGGAGGAGGGCATGATGCAACCAGGCTTGAACCAGATAAAGACTTGGCGCATAAGGAGCTAAACCAGCTAACTGATTCTGATGAGGAGCTGAATGTAGCTGATCAGGAGACAAGAGAGTTGAACCAGCTAGATGTTACTGATGAGGAAACACTTGAGAAGGAATCAGATGGCGAATTGGAGCTGGTTGACACAAGGAGACCCATTCACATTCAGGAAGCCCAAGAAAGCCCATTCGCTTATCCTAAGGGGCCAATAACTCGATCACAAACCAGAAAGATGGAGCAAGCAATTGTTGGTTTGATAATATGATCATGGACCAGCATGCTGATCAAGATGAAGAGTTCCAACTAGCTAAAGAAGATGGAAAGCCTAAAGATGGTACAACCAAAGAAGATGATGCCTTAGTCATTTCCAATGGCCCCATAACTCGATCCAAAGCTAAGATACTCAAGGAAGCTATTGGAGGATTAATCAAGAAGTGTTTGATGCATGAAGAAAGTCTTGAAGGAAGCTTGATACTTCAAGATGCACTTGTTACCATCCAAGCTATCTCACCATCAAGCTGAGCGTTGTCTAGGCTAGCAAGCTATGTGTGCTCTTTTTCCCTATCTTTGTTTTTGTCCCAATGGGTTTTGCAAAGATAGGTTTTTAACGAGGCCATAGTCTTGCTGCTCAAAACTCCTAGATGATGCTCTCGGACCAACCACATGAAGAACCTTATGTTATGTTTTATTTCTCTAAGTATTTATGTCTTTTATTTCGAAAACCCTATCTATGTTGTGTCTTTATTTCTACATTAACTAAAGGAGCCTGTTCCTTTTAGTTTGAGTTGATTGGAGCCTGTTCCAAGTCTCTCACTATATATATGTGTGTGCCGCAACCCTAGTAATCTATCAAGTCTTCTTTTATCTAAAAACCTTTGAGTTTTCTTCTCCCTTGCCTTGTCGTAAGAGAGTGTCTGGTGTGTAGTATCCAGTCTGTTGGTGTGTAATATTCAACGCCCAAGGACCTTAGAGAGGTGTGTAATATCCGATCTATTGTCTAGGAGTATCAAGAAGCCTTCCCATAGCCTCTTGTGTCACCATTCGATCCACCACCTTGATAAGCTTGAGTCCTTGACTCGTTTAAGCAAGGATCTATCCATATCCATCCAGAGAAACATCCTAGGGGTTCATTAAGTGGTATCAGAGCACTCTGGAAGGGGAGTTTTGATTTCTCTTATCATTTTCATCCGATCTGTTCATCACCATTCATATCATTCATAGATCTGTGTTCTTGAGTTGTTGATTCACTAGATCTGCTTCTTTTCATCATTATATCTGATAGATCTATTGTTTTCGTGATCACTATTGATAGATCTAAGAGTTTCAATCAAGTTTTCATTAAGAACTTTTCAACTTCTCATCAATCTCGTTTCAAGTTTTCAAAATCCGAAAGTTCTATTGTGTTTGTGAATCTCGATCTGTTGTTAGAAGTAATAGATCCTTATCTGTTTCATCTCATTTCGTCATCTGTTAGAATCTGATCTGTGTTGTTGTATTTCGAAACTGAAAAGGAATTCAAATCGTTGCGTATTGATCAAGTATCCTTTTCCGCCTTGTTTTAAAATTTTCTTGTTTCCTTATTTGAATCCTTTGTGTTTTAATTTCTTTGAACTGCTTACTTGTTCAAATCTTTTGTGAATCAGGAAGCAATGGGATCCGAGGATGATGAGGCAACTCTTATGAGGAGAAACAAGCTATTACAAGAAGCAATCACCAAAGATATCTGTGGGAACCGAAATTCGCACTGTCGATTTTAAGTAAGTAAATCGGAGGAAAGCTAAGTAAACCTAACTTTCCCTGAAGGTCCGGATTCTCTGCGACAACCAACGACAAGTGATCAAATAAATGCGGAAAGGTTTTATTAAGATTTGAGACTGGACCTTAAGGAAAGCTGCCTACATACCCCTTTCGAGGATCAAGTCGGACGTAGTTCAGTTGGAAGGGTTTGAACAAGAGATCGAACTGCCTGACGGAGTTCGTCTAGTACGAGCGTTAGTCATAGAAACGGGCATGTCGAGAATAATGCCTAGGGTTTCTATGTGCGGAACTCTAAGTACAACAAGGGTTTTGTTAAGAGTTGGGACTGGACCTTGAGAAAGGCTGCCTACGTACCCCTTTCGAGGATCAAGTCGGACGTAGTTCAGTTAGAAAGATTTGAACAAGAGATCGAACTGCCTCGGCGGAGTTCGTCTAGTATGAGCGTTGGACATTGAAACAGGCATGTCGAGATTAATGCCTAAGGTTTCTATGTGCGGAACTCTAAGTAAAGCTTAATCGTTGGATCTTTCCGAGAGGAGTAGAGATATGCTAACGTGACGGAAGTAGGATAGGGGCGGCCGGACGTTCTAGGTCCTGCCTTGCTAGTCTGGCCACCTAAGTCCTACATTCTCTAAGCTAGCAGGAATTCTCTAAGTCTAAATCTCGGATCTGCCCTAATTTTCGGATTTGCTCTCTCTCTTAATGATTTTTGCTCTGCCTTTCTTCCTCTCCCAAAGCTCCTTTATATACTCCTTCTTATGACGGTCTATTCTTCTTCTGGGCCGCAGGGCGGGCTTCTTTCCATTTTCGTCGGCCTCCACGCTTTTCGGGAAACTTGACATTTATCCTTCCGGAAATTTAACATTTATCCTGTTATGTAAAGATAAACGTAAATCGTCGTATCCATCTCAGATAATCGTAGACAGACTGTCCGATCGCGTTTGGTCCCTTCCGGGCCGTCTCTAGGACTTCCGTTGTTTTCTACAATCTCTTTGGAAGTTCCTCGTTCATTCGTAGAGTTGGGAGGAGTGGTGTTTTTAAGATGACCATCGCTGTTTCGTACGAAGAATCTAAGATCTTCCTTCCCGTCGATATCTTACGAGTTTCCGAAATGTTTCCGACGGTTTTAGTTTGGAGTAAGAACCGGAGTTTCGTACACGGAATCTCGATGATCCGTCCTGCGAGGACTTGGGAAAGACTCGAAGTACAGATTTCAGACTGCCGGGGACTGGGATTCGTGTACCAAAGATCGTTATCCGAAGACCCGAGCCAGCATGAGGCTAGCCGCCCGGCGGCCATGGCCAGCACGGGCGCTAGCCGCCGGCGGCCATGGCCAGCACGGGGCTAGCCGCCCGGCGGCCACGGCCAGCACGGGCGCTAGCCGCCGCCGGTCACGGCCAGCTCGGGGCTAGCCGCCCGGCGGCCACGGCCAGCACGGGCGCTAGCCGCCGGCGGCCACGGCCAGCACGGGGGCTAGCCGCCCGGCGGCTACGGACCAGCACGTGCGTCTCGACGAGGGCTTCGATTTGATATGTTGATCGTTTTCTGGGTCCTCACGGTTTGAGAGAACGGGCTCTTTGAAGTTTCCCGGCGGCTAGGACCAGCACGGGGGCTAGCCGCCCGGCGGCCAGGACCAGCACGGGGGCTAGCCGCCGGCGGCCAGGACCAGCGCGTGCGTCTCGACGAGGGCTTCGATTTGATATCTTGATCGTTCTCTAAGTCCTCACGGTTTGAGAGAACGAGCTCTTCGAAGTTTTCCGGCGGCCAGGACCAGCACTGGCGCTAGCCGCCTGACGGCCAGGACCAGCACGGGCGCTAGCCGCCGGCGGCCAGGACCAGCACGTGCGTCTCGACGAGGGCTTCGATTTGATATCTTGATCGTTTTCTGGGTCCTTACGGTTTGAGAGAACGAGCTCTTTGAAGTTTCAAGGCGGATTCCTTGTCGTTCGGCCTGTCCAAGCTTTTGACGCTTGTTTTATGGAAAGTCCGCGCACGATAAATATTTTTAGCCGTTGATTTCGAGATAACCGTTTTTGACCCCAACAATATCCTTGCAGCCATGGAGAAGTTGTTGGAGGATAAACTCGATCAAAGGCTATCTGACAGACAAGACCAGAATGCTGAGCAGAGACGTGAGCCAAGGAGCAATAGGCATGGTCGTCGAGAGCATGCTGGATCAGAAGAGACTGATAACTTCTATGAGAGAAGTAGCCATAGCTCTGGATCAAGACACAGCAGTAGGAGATCACGACATGATCATGAGGGCAGAAGGCATAGGCGCAATGAGCTATCAGGATTGAAGCTTAAGATCCCTCCTTTCCATGGCAAGGCTGATCCGGATGCATATCTTGAGTGGGAAAAAAAGATAGAGCTTGTCTTCAATTGTCAACACTACTCTGAGATAAAAAAGGTTCAAGTTGCTGCTACTGAGTTCAATGACTATGCATTGAGTTGGTGGGATCAGTTGGTTACAAACAAAAGGCGCAATGGGGAGTTTCCTATTGAGACATGGGCTGAAATGAAGTCTTTGATGCGTAGGAGGTTTGTTCCCAGCCACTATCACCGTGATCTTCACCAAAAGCTGAGGCTTCTCACCCAAGGTTCCAAGTCTGTGGAGGAATACTATCAAGAGATGGAGTTGCTTATGTTGAGAGCTAAGATTTCCGAAGATAGTGAAGCTACCATGGCACGGTTTCTTGGTGGGCTCAACCGTGAGATACAAGACAGGGTAGAGATGCAGCACTACTTGGAGATAGAGGAGATGCTCCACAAAGCTATTTTGGTAGAGCAACAGGTTAAGAGAAGGAGCCATGCGCGTGGCAGCTATAGTTCCAGTAGATACCAGACTTCTAAGGAGGACAAACCAAGCTATCAGAAAGAGGGCAAGCCACAGCCAAAGGAAGAGTCTAAGCCTAGTAGCATCCACAGCAAGGATAAAGGTAAAGCAGAGGCTACCAGTTCGCGTGCAAGAGATGTGAAGTGCTTTAAGTGTCAAGGGCGTGGGCACTATGCTAATGAGTGTACCAACAAGAGAGTTATGGTTCTCTTGGAGAATGGCGAGTATGAATCTGAAGATGAAAGACCAGAGACTGAGCAAGAACCTTCAGAAGCAGAGTATGAAGAGAAACCAGTTCATGGTAGGCTTTTGGTTGCAAGGAGGACTCTCAGCTTGCAAAACAAATCCGAGGAGCTAGAGCAAAGAGAAAACCTGTTCTACACTCGTTGTATGGTACAAGGAAAAGTTTGTAGTCTGATAATTGATGGTGGAAGCTGTGTTAATGTTGCTAGTGAGACAATGGTGAAGAAGCTTAGCTTGAAGACTCAAAAACATCCTAGACCATACCGACTACAATGGCTCAATGAAGAAGGAGAAATGAAGGTATCCACACAAGTGTCAATTCCTTTATCCATTGGAAGATATGAAGATGAGATCCTATGTGATGTGATACCAATGGAAGCCAGTCATATCTTGCTTGGGAGACCATGGCAGTTTGATAGAAGAGTTACACACAATGGCTTTACTAACAAGCATACCTTTGAGTTCAACGGCAAGAAGACTACACTGGTACCTCTAACTCCTAAAGAAGTGCATCAAGATCAGCTACAGCTTCAGAAAAAGAAAGAAATAGATCTTAAACCAGAACCGAGCAAGCAGCACAACTTCTATGCCAAAACTGGTGACATCAAAAGATCTCTCTACTCTAATCAATCAGTTATCTTATTTGTTTTAAAAGAATCTCTTGTTAGTCTAACTGATTGCACACCGGTGTATCCGAGTGAGATGTCAACTCTTTTACAGGATTATCAAGATGTGTTTTCAGAGGATAGTCCCACCGGTTTACCACCTATACGAGGGATTGAGCATCAGATAGACTTTGTACCAGGTTCTACTCTTCCCAATAGACCAGCCTACAGAACCAACCCGGTTGAGACCAAGGAGCTACAAAGGCAGGTTGAAGAACTGATGGAGAAAGGCCACATCCGTGAGAGCATGAGTCCTTGTGCTGTTCCAGTGCTCTTGGTACCTAAGAAAGATGGAAGCTGGCGCATGTGTGTTGATTGCAGAGCAATCAACAACATAACAGTGAAGTATCGCCACCCTATTCCTAGATTAGATGATATGCTTGATGAATTGCATGGTTCTAGCATCTTTTCTAAGATAGATCTTAAGAGTGGATATCATCAAATTAGGATGAAAGAGGGAGATGAGTGGAAAACTGCTTTTAAAACTAAGCATGGGTTGTATGAGTGGTTAGTTATGCCCTTTGAATTAACCAATGCTCCTAGTACTTTCATGAGATTAATGAACCATGTTCTTAGGTCTTTTATAGGATTGTTTGTTGTGGTTTACTTTGATGATATCCTAGTTTACAGCCAGAGTCTAGAAGAGCATATAGATCATCTTAATGCTGTCCTTGATGTTTTGAGAAAAGAGAAGCTTTTTGCTAACCTTAAGAAATGCACTTTCTGTACGGATAACTTGGTCTTCCTAGGCTTTATTGTGAGTGCAGATGGAGTGAAAGTGGATCCAGAGAAGGTGAAAGCTATACGAGAATGGCCCATCCCCAAGACAGTGAGTGAAGTGAGGAGCTTCCATGGACTTGCTGGCTTCTATAGGCGTTTTGTGAGGGATTTCAGTACTATAGCAGCTCCTTTGACTGAAGTTATCAAGAAAGACATAGGTTTCAAGTGGGGAGACACACAAGAAGCTGCATTCCAATGCCTTAAAGAGAAGCTTACTAATGCCCCTCTTCTTATACTTCCTGATTTTAATAAAACTTTTGAGATTGAATGCGATGCCTCAGGAATTGGTATTGGTGCTGTTCTTATGCAGGAGAAAAGACCTATTGCATACTTTAGTGAAAAGCTTGGAGGAGCCACTCTCAACTATGCAACTTATGATAAGGAACTCTATGCTTTGGTGAGGGCCTTGCAGACTTGGCAGCATTATCTATGGCCTAAAGAGTTCGTAATCCACACTGATCATGAGTCTCTCAAGTACCTTAAAGGCCAGAACAAGCTCAGTAAGAGGCACGCCAGATGGGTAGAATTCATTGAAACCTTCCCTTATGTGATCAAATACAAACAAGGTAAGGAGAATATAGTTGCTGATGCATTATCCAGAAGGTATGCCCTCTTAAACACTCTTGATGCTAAACTATTAGGTTTTGAGCAGATTAAAGGTATGTATGAGACTGATCCTGATTTTAAAGATGCTTATAACTCTTGTGAAAAGGTTGCTGCTGGGCATTACTTTAGGCATAATGGATTTCTCTTTTATGATAATTGTTTGTGTGTGCCTAACTGTTCTTTGAGAGAGTTATTTGTCAGGGAATCTCATGGAGGAAGCCTTATGGGTCACTTTGGTGTTACAAAGACTCTTAAAACCTTGCAGGATCACTTCTTTTGGCCTCGGATGAAAAGAGATGTGGAGAGAATTTGTGAGAGGTGTGCAACTTGTAAACAAGCTAAGTCTAAGGTTCAGTCACATGGTTTGTATACTCCTCTCCCTATTCCTTATCATCCTTGGAATGATATATCTATGGATTTCATTGTGGGATTGCCTAGAACTAGAACTGGAAAGGATTCTATCTTTGTTGTTGTTGATAGATTCTCAAAAATGGCTCATTTCATAGCATGTCACAAAACTGATGATGCATTGCATGTTGCTAACCTGTTCTTTAAAGAGATTGTGCGCATTCATGGCATGCCTAGGACTATTGTTTCTGATAGAGATACTAAGTTTCTTAGTTATTTTTGGAAAACTCTATGGTCTAAACTAGGTACGAAACTGTTGTTCTCTACTACTTGTCATCCGCAAACTGATGGACAAACTGAAGTAGTTAATAGAACTTTAGGTACTCTCTTGCGTGCATTCATTAAAAAGAATCTGAAGTCTTGGGAAGATCATTTGCCACATTGTGAATTTGCATACAATCATGCTGTGCATTCTGCTTCTAAGTTTTCACCTTTTGAAATTGTTTATGGGTTTAATCCCACCTCTCCTTTGGATCTAATACCTTTACCTGAGTGTGAAAGAATCAGTTTTGATGGCAAAAGGAAGGCAGAGATGGTGAAACAACTCCACGAGCAAGCTAGGCTTAATATTGAAGAGAAAACCAAGCAGTATGTTAAGCATGCCAACAAAGGAAGGCGTGAGATGATCTTTGAAGTAGGTGATCAGGTTTGGGTTCACCTAAGGAAGGAGAGATTTCCAAAGGAGAGGAAGTCCAAGCTAATGCCGAGGATTGATGGACCGTTTGAGATCATAAAGAAGATCAGCAACAATGCCTACAAGCTTGATCTCAAAGGGAAGTATGATGTAAGCAATAGCTTTAATGTTTCTGACTTAATCCCTTTTATTGCAGATGAGTTCGATTTGAGGACAAATCCTTTTCAAGAGGGAGGGGATAATATGATCATGGACCAGCATGCTGATCAAGATGAAGAGTTCCAACTAGCTAAAGAAGATGGAAAGCCTAAAGATGGTACAACCAAAGAAGATGATGCCTTAGTCATTTCCAATGGCCCCATAACTCGATCCAAAGCTAAGATACTCAAGGAAGCTATTGGAGGATTAATCAAGAAGTGTTTGATGCATGAAGAAAGTCTTGAAGGAAGCTTGATACTTCAAGATGCACTTGTTACCATCCAAGCTATCTCACCATCAAGCTGAGCGTTGTCTAGGCTAGCAAGCTATGTGTGCTCTTTTTCCCTATCTTTGTTTTTGTCCCAATGGGTTTTGCAAAGATAGGTTTTTAACGAGGCCATAGTCTTGCTGCTCAAAACTCCTAGATTTCCTACTCCCTCAATTGGAATTCTATCACCATTTGCAATCACAACACTGCCTAGAGCTGGTTTAATATCACTAATCAGTCTAGCATCCCTAATCATATGGTGAGAGGCTCCTGAATCAATGATTAAAGGCCTAGCAGTGTGAGAAGCATTGTGCATAGAATTTAAAGCATTAATACTTTGGTTACCAGAGTTTGCATTGAGGGCTTTGATCAAGGCCTCAATGTCTGACTTCCTGATGAAAGCATCCTCATGTGGTGGGTGAGACATGGCGTGAGAAGTAGAGCCACCAGTGTGAGTAGTAGAGATCAAGGCCCTCCCATCATCTCCCATGCGCATGGAGCTTGATGTTGGATGCTCTTGAGCTCTTGCTTCATGTGCTCTGGCCTGGCTGTACTTGTTAGCTGAGGCAGGTCTGAGATGGGGATGGAGGATCCAGCAGTTGGTCTTGGAGTGTCCACTCTTCTTGCAATGCTCACAAGACACTGCCTTATCTCCTCCTCCTCTTGGTTTATAGTAAGCCTTGTTAGCTGCTGCACTCTCCATCTTCTCAGCCTTGTGTACCATAGATAACTCTCCTTTCCCACCACCAAAGAGTCCATCTGAGCCTATCTCCTTTTGTAGTTGAGCACACACTTCATCATAGCTTGGAAGCTCCTTGTCTCTTAGTATGTGCCTAACCACATCAGTGAAGCTTGGACTGAGTGTGAGAAGTAGCCCAAAGACTTTGTCTTGCTCACGCCTAGCCTCAAGTACTTCAGGGTCATTGGTGCTTGGTCTTAGCATCTCTAGCTCAGACCATAGCTGAGTGTACTTCCCAAGATGCTTGGTGAAGTCCCCTTCTTCTTGCTGCAAGTTGTTGATGGCTCTCTTCACTTCATAGATTCTGGTGAGGTTTGAAGTGTTGCCATAAACCCTTTGCAAAGTGTCCCACAACTGTTTTGGAGTTGTGCAGTGACAGTAAGTGTCCATAAGTGGACCATCAAGAGAGCTATGCAAGATAGACAGCACCATGAGATCTTCCTGAGCCCATTTGCCTTCATCTACCACTACAATCTCCTTGCCATCTTCTCCTTGGGTGATTTGCTTTGGAGCTGAGCTTGAAGTCACATGCTGCCAAAGTCCTCTTCCTCCAAGGGCTGTCATGGTCATCCTAGACCAGGTAATGTAGTTTCCTGGTCCCTTAAGTGTAACTGGAATCCTCACAGTGTTGTAGCTCTCCATCCCTCTAGCTTGGCTTTCAAGGCTAGTTTTGAGAGAAATAAATTCTGGAACTGAAAGAAATCAAGTCCAGAACCAAAATAAACTCCCAAGAGATAAATATAGGGACAGAACAGAGTGAGCACAGCCAAGAAAAGTGAAGAAAAAAAAAAATTCAAGAACACTCAAGAACACAGATTTATTACCCACTGGATAAAAGAAATCTGAAGAGTAAAAGAAAGAAATGAAACAGAAAATCAATAGAGAATGAGTAAACAGAGTGATTTTGCGGAAGAGAAAGGTAATCAGAAGCTTTAGGCTCTGATACCATGTTAGAAATCTTAAGAACAGAGTGATTAAGTTCAAGAACAAGAGAGAGAGTGAGAGAGAGAGAGAGTGACGAAATTGTAAGAGAGAAAAGAGAAGGAGAACTATTTTCCTTAATCTGAATGAGTGGCAAGTTACAACATTTAAAGGCAAGATGCCTTGAGCTAAAATGAATAAACTAATCTACTGCTAAGTACAGAAATAATAAACTAAGACAACTGAATAAACAATTCATCTCTGCACAAGTCAGTGAAAGTGACTTAACTTAAACGGCTAACATATTAAGAGAAACATGTGATCTTCCATTTTTAAATCATTCCTCTTGCCTCAAAAATGTGTTTAACGGCCTCCTCTCTACTTGCTGTCGTTTTGGTCATGTCTTGACTCTTATGACACGCCAAGTTTGAATATTATTAACTTGGGAGTCAAGTATTATACAGACAGCCTTGATAAGCAAGTAAGCTCGGATCTGTTCTTCTTCAAGTGTTTCCAGATCCTCTATTCTCTTTATTTATTTAGTTGCCTTTGTCAATATGCCATTATCTTTATGATTCTTATCAAACCAGGATGAACCACGATCTAAGAAGCTTTATTTGGAACCACTAATCAGTGGAGAATAACCAGGAAGTTGAATAAATCTCATAAGTGTTGTGAGCAAGAAGATATCCCACCTTCTATCCAGATGATTCCAGATTAGCCTGTTCGGACATATGCCATTATCTTCATGATTCTTATCAAACCAGGATGAACCACGATCTAAGAAGCTTTATTTGGAACCACTAATCAGTGGAGAATAACCAGGAAGTTGAATAAATCTCATAGGAGTTGTGAGTAAGAAGATATCCCACTTTCTATCCAGATGATTCCAGATTAGCCTGTTCGAACATATGGCAATATCTTCATGATTCTTATCAAACCAGGATGAACCACGATTTAAGAAGCTTTATTTGGAACCACTAATCAGTGGAGAATAACCAGGAAGTTGAATAAATCTCAAAAGTGTTGTGAGCAAGAAGATATCCCACCTTCTATCCAGATGATTCCAGATTAGCCTGTTCGGACATATGCCATTATCTTCATGATTCTTATCAAACCAGGATGAACCACGATCTAAGAAGCTTTATTTGGAACCACTAATCAGTGGAGAATAACCAGGAAGTTGAATAAATCTCATAGGAGTTGTAAGTAAGAAGATATCCCACTTTCTATCCAGGTGATTCCAGATTAGCTTGTTCGAACATATGGCAATATCTTCATGATTCTTATCAAACCAGGATGAACCACGATCTAAGAAGCTTTATTTGGAACCACTAATCAGTGGAGAATAACCAGGAAGTTGAATAAATCTCATAAGTGTTGTGAGCAAGAAGATATCCCACCTTCTATCCAGATGATTCCAGATTAGCCTGTTCGGACATATGCCATTATCTTCATGATTCTTATCAAACCAGGATGAACCACGATCTAAGAAGCTTTATTTGGAACCACTAATCAGTGGAGAATAACCAGGAAGTTGAATAAATCTCATAAGTGTTGTGAGCAAGAAGATATCCCACTTTCTATCCAGATGATTCCAGATTAGCCTGTTCGGACATATGGCAATATCTTCATGATTCTTATCAAACCAGGATGAACCACGATCTAAGAAGCTTTTTTTGGAACCACTAATCAGTGGAGAATAACCAGGAAGTTGAATAAATCTCAAAAGTGTTGTGAGCAAGAAGATATCCCACATTCTATCCAGATGATTCCAGATTAGCCTGTTCGGACATATGCCATTATCTTCATGATTCTTATCAAACCAGGATGAACCACGATCTAAGAAGCTTTATTTGGAACCACTAATCAGTGGAGAATAGCCAGGAAGTTGAGTAAATCTAAAAGTGTTGTGAGCAAGAAGATATCCCACCTTCTATCCAGATGATTCCAGATTAGCCTGTTCGGACATATGCATTATCTTCATGATTCTTATCAAACCAGGATGAACCACGATCTAAGAAGCTTTATTTGGAACCACTAATCAGTTGAGAATAACCAGGAAGTTGAATAAATCTCATAGGAGTTGTGAATAAGAAAAAATCCCACTTTCTATCCAGATGATTCTAGATTAGCATGTTCGGACATATGGCAATATCTTCATGATTCTTATCAAACCAGGATGAACCACGATCTAAGAAGCTTTATTTGGAACCACTAATCAGTGGAGAATAACCAGGAAGTTGAATAAATCTCAAAAGTGTTGTGAGCAAGAAGATATCCCACCTTCTATCCAGATGATTCCAGATTAGCCTGTTCGGACATATGCCATTATCTTCATGATTCTTATCAAACCAGGATGAACCACGATCTAAGAAGCTTTATTGGAACCACTAATCAGTGGAGAATAACCAGGAAGTTGAGTAAATCTAAAGTGTTGTGAGCAAGAAGATATCTCACCTTCTATCCAGATGATTCCAGATTAGCATGTTCGGACATATGCCATTATCTTCATGATTCTTATCAAACCAGGATGAACCACGATCTAAGAAGCTTTATTTGGAACCACTAATCAGTGGAGAATAACCAGGAAGTTGAATAAATCTCAAAAGTGTTGTGAGCAAGAAGATATCCCACTTCTATCCAGATGATTCCAGATTAGCCTGTTCGGACATATGCCATTATCTTCATGATTCTTATCAAACCAGGATGAACCACGATCTAAGAAGCTTTATTTGGAACCACTAATCAGTGGAGAATAGCCAGGAAGTTGAGTAAATCTAAAAGTGTTGTGAGCAAGAAAATATCCCACCTTCTATCCAGATGATTCCAGATTGAGATTTTAGAGAATATAAAGAGTATTGAGAGATTAGTGTAAGATTAGAAGAGAATAGAAGAGATTAAGAGAGATTTGAGAGAGTTTGTATTCGCAGGTTCAATAGTAACCCGAGAGAGAGAGATGTAATAGTAACATTGCAAAGAGAGTAAGAGACTCAAAGTATATTTTTATTAATGAGATTACAAGGTATATAAAGAGAAGAGATTACAATGGTTTGCGCAAAGCTAGAATACTATTATGAGCATGTGAGGTCAATGGACTAGTTTGAAATGCTTGGTTGAGAGTGATCACATGCTTGTCTCACTTTACAGCCTGGATACAGCCTTAGCTTATCCATAAACGGTCAAGTGAGGCGCGCCACTCTACAGTGGAGTGATCACAACACTGTGCTAACCTTCTTTCTCATCCCAAGTCTCTTTTACTTCTCCATTTACCTTCACACTCTCCTTTTACCTCTTTTACCATGCAGTAACTTTATTTTTACTGCATGGTAACTTTTCACAAGTTCCATTTCTCCTCATCTCCTCTTCAATATTATAAACCTCATCATCTCTTCTCACCACATTTCAACACTCCCCCTCAAGCTTGACCATGTGGAACAAGTCGAGCTTGGAAGGACCATGAGATCTTCCTCATTAAAAACCTCATCAAAGAAAACCCATTGGGACAAAACTTTGATGAGGGAAAAAGAGTGAAGACCTCATGATCAGGGGACTAGTGAATGGGTGTAAGATCAATGAGTCCTAACCTGATGTGTATGGACTCCATTGTCTTTTGTCTTGCTGCCTTGGTGAATACATCTGCCAACTGATCTTCACTCCTAGTATAACATGGCAAGATTACTCCCAAGACTATCTTCTGCCTTACCTTGTGACAATCAACCTCAATGTGCTTTGTCCTCTCATGAAACACAGAGTTGGTAGCAATGTGTATTGCGGCTTGATTGTCACAATGCATGGTCATTGGAGTTGCTTGCTCGATCTCCAAGTGCTTAAGAATCCCTTTGATCCACACTAACTCATTGGTAAGCTTTAGCATAGCTCTATACTCAGTTTCCGCACTTGAACAGGAGACCACCTTCTGCTTCTTGCTCTTCCAAGTGACCATGTTTCCTCCAATGAAGGTACAATACCCAGTTGTAGACTTCCTATCATTTCTATCACCAGCCCAATCCGCATCACAGTAGCCAACCACTTCAGTACTCTTGTTGCACCCCATCCAAACTCCCAATCCCTGAGTTCCATTGAGATACATTAGCACTCTCTCCACCATTCTCCAATGGTGCTCCTTTGGTTGTTGCATATGCTGGCTGACTTGATTCACTGCAAAGCATATGTCTGGCCGAGTGATAGTGAGGTAGATCAGCTTCCCCACAAGCTTCCTATACAACTTGGGATCATGAAATGGCTTGCTATCTTCCATCTCCCCCTCTCTTGGAATCTTGTACCCATCTTCCATGGGCATCTTTGCTGTCTTTCCTCCATAAGCACCTGCATCTTTCAAAAGATCAAGTGCATATTTTCTTTGAGATATAAATAAGCCTTCCTTAGACCTGCACAACTCAATCCCAAGAAAATATTTCATCTCTCCCAAGTCTTTTATGTCAAAGACAGACTTGAGATACTCCTTGGTTTCTTGTATACCTGTTTTATCAGAACCAGTGATGATAATATCATCAACATATACAAGAATAACAATGATACCTCCTGGTGTAACCAAGGTGAAGAGTGTGTGATCCAACTCACACTTTCTGAACCCTTTACCATTCAGAGTGGTGCTGAGCTTGTGATACCAAGCCCTTGGTGATTGCTTCAACCCATAGATAGCTTTCTTCAGTCTTAGCACATTTCCTGGTTTTACCATCCCTTCCATTCCTGGTGGTGGTAACATGTAGACTTCATCTTCAAGCTCCCCCTGAAGAAAGGCATTCTTCACATCCATTTGCCATAGATCCCACTCAAGGTTGACAGAAAGTGATAGCACTACTCTGATAGTATGAAGTTTGGCGACTGGAGCAAATGTGTCTATGTAATCCTCACCATAGGTTTGTGTAAAACCTCTTGCCACCAGTCTAGTCTTCCTCCTATCTATCTTACCATTAGGTAGATACTTAATGGTAAAGATCCATTTGCATGATACTGCCCTCTTCCCCTTAGGTAACTTGCTTTCATACCATGTATCATTCTTGATCATGGCATCTGCCTCAGCATTGACTGAATCCCTCCACTCTTGAATCAACATTGCTTCTTCATAGCTTCTTGGCACATAGCTCTCATCTAAGCTTACTTGAAAGGCACAATGTTCTTCCGGGAACTCAGCAAAAGAACACACAACTTGAGAGGGATGCTCCACAGCCTGGGCATTGTAGTACACTCTTGTGTTTACCCAGTTGGAAGCATCTCTTCTCACCTATGTGCTTCTTCTCAAAGGAACTGCTACTTGTTCCTCACTGGCTTCTTCTTCTTGTATCTAAACTGGTTCTCCAGCTTCCTGATCTCTTCTTGCTGAATCCTCTCCACTTTGGTCAGGAGAATCAGAGCTTTGTTCTTCTTGTATCTAAACTGATCATGGCATCTGCCTCAGCATTGACTGAATCCCTCCACTCTTGAATCAACATTGCTTCTTCATAGCTTCTTGGCACATAGCTCTCATCTAAGCTTACTTGAAAGGCACAATGTTCTTCCGGGAACTCAGCAAAAGAACACACAACTTGAGAGGGATGCTCCACAGCCTGGGCATTGTAGTACACTCTTGTGTTTACCCAGTTGGAAGCATCTCTTCTCACCTATGTGCTTCTTCTCAAAGGAACTGCTACTTGTTCCTCACTGGCTTCTTCTTCTTGTATCTAAACTGGTTCTCCAGCTTCCTGATCTCTTCTTGCTGAATCCTCTCCACTTTGGTCAGGAGAATCAGAGCTTTGTTCTTCTAGACCTTCAGCACCAATGCCTTGATCTTCTTGACTTCTTGCTTCTGATTCACTTCCCCCCTCATGATCAAAGTGGGATGGTTCTTCAGCAGTAACTGGTGTAGGTTCTTGTTGCCTACTCTGATCCTGGGATACTCCAATGCCAAGACCCTCAAAAATGTTTCTCAAGCTAGCAGCTCTGTCTGATGGTTGGGATAGATCCTCTAGTTCTTCCCAATTCTTCCCATCATAATACCCTTGCTCCTCCATAAACTTGACATCCCGAGACACCAAGACTCTTCTAGCATCAGGATCAAAGCATTTGTATCCTTTCTGACTAGTTGAGTAACCAATAAGCATAGCCTTGGTGCTCCTAGGTTCTAGTTTGTTTCTCAGCTCCCCGGGTACCAATACATAGCACACACACCCAAATGTCCTCAGATGATCCAGGCTTGGTTTACTCTTGTTGAGAACCTCAAAAGGAGATTGATCTTGAAGTATTCTGGTTGGCATCCTGTTTATCAGATAACAAGCAGATATAACAGCATCACTCCAATACCTCTTTGGAACACTCTTGTGGAACATTAGTGACCGAGCCACCTCCATGAGGTGCCTGTTCTTCCTCTCAGCTACACCATTCTGTTGTGGTGTATAAGGGCAGCTAGTTTGGTGTAATATCCCATGATGAGCTAGGTGATCTCGAAATGCATGGCTTGTATACTCTCCACCATTATCAGACCTGAAAATCTTAATCTTGGCATGATAATGGTTAGTTACATAGCTTTGAAAATTTTTAAAAGCATCAAGAACCCTATCCTTTGATTTAATGAGTGTTAACCAGGTATATTTGGATTTTTCATCAATGAAGGTGACATAATATCTATAACCATCACGAGAGAAACAAGGAGCAGTCCAAACATCAGAGTGAATCAAATCAAAACAACTTTCATAGATAGTAGAAGATCTTTGAAACACAGTCTTACAATGTTTACCCAAAATACATGCCTCACACTCCTTATTCTTAAACATGACACCTGGTAACATAATGCTTAAAGCCCTATCATGAGGATGACCTAGTCTAGCATGCCACAATGCATCCTTACTGAGGGAAGAAACAGAATTAAAAGAAACAAAAGAACTAGAAATGGGATCAAGGTCTTCCAGCATATAAAGGTCTCCTTTGGTAGCTCCTTGCCCAATCAACTTACTGCTTTTAATATCCTGAAACTTCACATCATTAGGACTAAAGATAACATTGCATTGAAGATCATTAGTGCATCTTTTCACAGATAAAAGATTTGAAGTGAACTCAGGCATGAAAAATGCTTTAGAATCCTTACTAAACAGTTTCAGTTTGCCAATGCCTCTAATAGGGATCCGATCACCATTGGCAATCATAACATGGCCATGAGCAAGTTCAATGTCTTTTATCAACTTAACATCACTAATCATGTGATGAGATGCACCAGAATCAATGATCAATGGTTTATGCACATTTCTAGCAACATTAGTCCTAGATGATTCATTTCCTTTCAAGATGCTTCCTAGCAGTCCTAATATCTTATCAGAGACATCAGGTATTGTAATAGGCAATGTATGAGCAGCATAAGAGTAACCAAGAGTGATGCAATGTCAGCCTTAGTGATCAACTCCTGGTCCAATCCCTTGCCACTTAGCTGATGAGAAGCCATAGCTCTTCCTTCACTTTCACCCACATTCACAGTTGGACCAGCCCCGGATGAACTAGCACCAGATGCTTCAGTAGAAAGGTTTGCCTTGGCTTCTCTATCTTTGTTGAACTTGCTCGGCTTCAGGTGGGGGTGGAGTAACCAACACTGATTCTTCTTGTGACCCGACTTCTTGCAATGCTCACAGTTCCCCTCATACTTCTCATACTTCTTGCCATTATATGCAGCCTTGTTGGCTTGCATCTCCTCGGCCTGATGAGCCATGGTAAGATCACCCTTTCCTCCAAAGAGACCAAGAGATCCCTCCTCTTTCTGAAGTTGTGCACACACTTCCTCCATGCTTGGGAGAGTAGGCGACCTTTAAGATATGCTTGATGACATCTTTGTAGCAAGGATCAAGTGTCATCAATAGCCCAAACACCTGATCTTGTTCTCTTCTCTCCATGAGAGCCGACATGTCAGTGGTGTTGGGTCTCAAGCTTTCAAGCTCGGACCATAAAGATCCAAACTTCCCCATGTGTTTGGTGAGCTCCCCTCCATCTTGCTTCATGGAATTAATGGCTCTCTTCAACTCAAACACGCGGCTTATGTTGGAAACATTCCCAAAAGTCTTAATGAGAGTGTCCCATAGATGTTTGGGAGTCTCGCAGTAGCTGTAGGCTTCAAGCAGGGGTATCTCTAGAGATCCTTGCAGCACGGAAAGCACCATCAAGTCCTCCTGGATCCACTTCTTCTTCTCCTCAGCATCCGTGAGAGCTTTTCCCTTCCCATCTTCTTCAGTTTGTTTTGCCACTGGCTCGGGTTCATCATCAGTGATGTGACTCCATAGCCCTAGCCTTCCAATGGCGGTTTTCACCAACCTAGACCACAAGAGATAATTTGAACCTCCCTTGAGTTGAACCGGAACTGTAACTAGCTTGCTGAAGTTGTTTCCCTCCATCTTCTCTTGCTTGTATCACACGTGACCTGAAAAAGCTTCAATCTTGCAACCAAACTTGAAGATCACCAGAACTTATCCTCAAGACCACAAAGACTCTCGGAGAAGCGCCGATAACACCTTTAGAGTAGTAACAAGCTTTCCCGAATCACCAAGAACACAAGAGAGAAACAAGGCAACAAGAACACAAGATTTGCGGAATGAAAAAGTGGTTTCTCTCAATACCAAAGCCAACCTGGCTCTGATACCATGAGATTTTAGAGAATATAAAGAGTATTGAGAGATTAGTGTAAGATTAGAAGAGAATAGAAGAGATTAAGAGAGATTTGAGAGAGTTTGTATTCGCAGGTTCAATAGTAACCCGAGAGAGAGAGATGTAATAGTAACATTGCAAAGAGAGAAAGAGACTCAAAGTATATTTTTATTAATGAGATTACAAGGTATATAAAGAGAAGAGATTACAATGGTTTGCGCAAAGCTAGAATACTATTATGAGCATGTGAGGTCAATGGACTAGTTTGAAATGCTTGGTTGAGAGTGATCACATGCTTGTCTCACTTTACAGCCTGGATACAGCCTTAGCTTATCCATAAACGGTCAAGTGAGGCGCGCCACTCTACAGTGGAGTGATCACAACACTGTGCTAACCTTCTTTCTCATCCCAAGTCTCTTTTACTTCTCCATTTACCTTCACACTCTCCTTTTACCTCTTTTACCATGCAGTAACTTTATTTTTACTGCATGGTAACTTTTCACAAGTTCCATTTCTCCTCATCTCCTCTTCAATATTATAAACCTCATCATCTCTTCTCACCACATTTCAACACAGATTAGCATGTTCGGACATATGCCATTATCTTCATGATTCTTATCAAACCAGGATGAACCACGATCTAAGAAGCTTTATTTGGAACCACTAATCAGTGGAGAATAACCAGGAAGTTGAATAAATCTCATAGGAGTTGTGAATAAGAAAATATCCCACCTTACTATCCAGATGATTCAGATTAGCATGTTCGGACATATGGCAATATCTTCATGATTCTTATCAAACCAGGATGAACCACAATCTAAGAAGCTTTATTCGGAACACTTAATCAGTGGAGAATAACCAGGAAGTTGAATAAATCTCATAGTGTTGTGAGCAAGAAGATATCCCACCTTCTATCCATATGATTCCAGATTAGCCTGTTCGGACATATGCCATTATCTTCATGATTCTTATCAAACCAGGATGAACCACGATCTAAGAAGCTTTATTTGGAACCACTAATCAGTGGAGAATAACCAGGAAGTTGAATAAATCTCATAGGAGTTGTGAATAAGAAAATATCCCACTTTCTATCCAGATGATTCCAGATTAGCCTGTTCGGACATATGGCAATATCTTCATGATTCTTATCAAACCAGGATGAACCACGATCTAAGAAGCTTTATTTGGAACCACTAATCAGTGGAGAATAACCAGGAAGTTGAATAAATCTCATGAGTGGTTGTGAGTAAGAAGATATCCCACTTCTATCCAGATGATTCCAGATTAGCCTGTTCGGACATATGCCATTATCTTCATGATTCTTATCAAACGAGGATGAACCACGATCTAAGAAGCTTTATTGGAACCACTAATCAGTGGATAATAACCAGGAAGTTGAATAAATCTCATAGGAGTTGTGAGCAAGAAGATATCCCACTTTCTATCCAGATGATTCCAGATTAGCCTGTTCGGACATTGATATAGGCACAAAGAGGGCCTTGCTCAAGCTGGTTGGATAGGAGAGTGATTCCAAGAACCGGTTTGATTTGTGGATGGAGGTGGGAGGATCTAGTGATGGTGATGTTGAGATGGATGGATCCGGTTGAAAGGAGTCTAGGAAACACCAATGGGGGATGGGATTCACCACTTGGTCGTATAACCAACTTGATGGATCTATGGATGAGAGATGGCGTGTAGATGGATGATGGATTCAAGTGGTTTGTTCGTATAAACAACCCCACAAGAACAAAGCAATGTATTGATGGAATGAAGATGATTGATTCACACAATCAAGATGGATCGAGGTGAAGCCACAAACTCTATGAATGGGAGTTTGATAAATCACAATATTGCTCTCAAGATTGCTTCTCACAAACTCTCAAAAGACTTGTATTTGCTAGGGGGCAAACTGACTCATATATTTCATAAAGGTTAAAGATACATGACTGCTTATAGGGGACTTATATAGTGTCCAATGCAGTTGTGCCCTTCTAGGGGTCTTGAAGCAAAAACAATACAAAGACTCGAGCTAGGACTTAAGAAAGCATAGGCTAAACAATGCCTGACTCAACGAAATGAAATAAAAGAAATAAAATGTCACAAGACCCTGCAAGATAAATCATAGGATATAAATGATATTATGAATGGACTTACCTTACTTACCTTAGGCGCGAATGAGACTTGAAAGAAGTAGCCGTTGGAGAGGAGCGTGTCTTTGATTCTTGGCAAAGTGTTGTCGTTTGAACTTGGCTCTCCTCTTCTCAAAACTCACCGTATCACTTAGGTGTGATGACAAATAAGGAAACCATTCCTTTGTGAGGAAGAATGGACCATATGTTATCATCATCCTTTGGACCAACTTGTATAACATAAGCTTCATCTCCATTAGCTTCTCCTCCGGTTATAGTGAATTGATCCATGCGGTTTGTGATGGCTTCTAGCTTGGTGTTGATGTTGCTTTTGATGAGAAGAACTTCTATGGCTTTGTTAAAGCTAGCAGCAACACCTCTAGTTCCTGATCTTGTCCTTGGAGCTTGTCTAAGTGTGGGAATGTTGATGTCTGGTTCTATGTCCTCATCATTCTCTCCCTCTTGAGAAGGTTCTGACCTCAGAACAGTTTCATCTGCATGAAAATAAGATAAGTCTGACACATTGAAAGTAGAAGAAACATTAAACTCAACCGGCAGCTCCAATTGATAGGCATTGTCATTGATCTTCTTCAAGACTTTGAATGGGCCATCTCCTCTTGGTGCGAGCTTGGACTTCCTCTGCTTTGGAAACCTCTCGGACCTCATATGTAACCAAACCCAATCTCCTGGTTCAAATGAAACCTCCTTTCTTCCCTTGTCACCTTGCTTCTTGTTTTGCTCATTTTGCTTCTCTAGGTTCTCCTTAACCTTCTGGTGGATTTTCTTCATAAGTTCAGCCTTAGTCTCACCATCAGTACTCACCATTTGATCCTTTTGTGGTAGAATAGGAGAGAGATCTAAAGGAGTCATTGGCTTAAAACCATACACAATCTCAAAAGGTGAAAGTTTAGTAGCTGAATGAGGAACTCTATTATAAGCAAACTCAATGAAAGGTAAACAATCAAGCCAATTCCTCAAGTTCTTACCAACCGTGGCTCTCAAGAGAGTGGATAGAGTGCGGTTAACAACCTCTGTTTGTCCATCAGTTTGAGGGTGGCAAGTGGTAGAAAACAAGAGCTTGGTACCCAGCTTCCTCCAAATGGTCCTCCAAAAGTGGCTCAAGAACTTTGTGTCCCTGTCAGAAACAATAGTTCTAGGAATACCATGAAGCTTAACCACTTCCTTAAAGAATAAATCAGCAGTTTGAGTAGCATCATTAGTCTTATTGCAAGGAATAAAATGAGCCATCTTAGAAAACCTGTCCACTACAACAAAGATGGAGTCCTTGTTCCTGATCTTTGGCAAACCTAAAACAAAATCCATGGAAATGTCTACCCAAGGTAGGTCAGGAATAGGTAAAGGAATGTAAAGACCATGAGGATGTAACCTGGATTTAGCTTTGAGGCAAACAATGCATCTTGCGCATAGCTTCTCAACATCTCTTCTCAAGTGTGGCCAGTAGAAGTGTTCTGCCACTATACTTAAGGTTTTGTCACGCCCAAAGTGTCCCATAAGTCCACCACCATGTGCTTCTCTCAAGATCAAGTCTCGCATGGAACCTTGTGGGATACACAACCTCTTATCCTTAAATAGAAACTCATCATGCTGATAGAAAGATCCAAATGCGGCTTGCTTGCACTGCTTGTAGATGTCTCCAAAGTCTGGATCTTCTTGGTACTGCTCCTTGATGTGTTCAAAACCCATTACCTTGGCTTCCATCAAAGATATAAGCGCATGCCTTCTTGACAAAGCATCAGCTACAATGTTCTCCTTTCCTTTCTTGTACTTGATGATATAAGGAAAAGATTCCACAAACTCTAGCCACCTTGCGTGCCTCTTCTTCAAGGTAGTTTGTCCTCTCAAATACTTGAGTGTCTCGTGGTCAGTGTGGATCACAAACTCCTTAGAGAGTAGATAGTGCTGCCAAGTCTCCAATGACCTCACTAGTGCATATAACTCTTTATCATAGGTAGGATAGTTGAGTGTAGCTCCATGTAACTTCTCACTGAAGAATGCTACTGGCTTTCCTCCTTGAGTCAACACTGCTCCAATACCTGTCCCTGATGCATCACATTCAATCTCAAAAGTTTTGTTAAAATCAGGTAAGACTAAAACAGGAGCATTAGTTAAACTATCTTTGAGGTTTTGAAAAGCCTCATCCTGTTCACTTCCCCATTTGAAAGCCACATCTTTCTTGATTACTGAAGTTAATGGGGCTGCTATGGTGCTGAAATCTCGGACAAATCTTCTATAGAAGCTTGCTAGTCCATGGAAACTCCTCACATGACCTATTGTAGTTGGCGTGGGCCACTCTTGTACTGCTTTGATCTTCTCTTCATCCACCTTTAGACCCTGTGAACTAACAACAAAGCCTAGGAAAACTAGTTGATCAGTGCAAAAGGTACATTTCTTGAGATTAGCATAAAGATGCTCTTGGCGCAAGGTTTCCAAAACCTTTTCAAGATGAATAAGATGATCTTCTAAGCTGTTGCTATAGACTAAGATATCATCAAAGTATACAACCACAAACTTACAGATGTACTCCCTTAGAACATGGTTCATGAGGCGCATGAAAGTGCTTGGAGCATTGGTAAGACCAAATGGCATGACTAGCCATTCATAGAGACCTCTCTTGGTCTTGAAAGCAGTCTTCCACTCATCTCCTTCTTTCATTCTTACCTGGTGATAACCACTCTTCAAGTCTATCTTTGAGAAGATAGTGGCACCACTGAGCTCATCTAGCATGTCGTCTAGTCGTGGGATTGGATGTCTATACTTGATGGTGATGTTGTTTATGGCTCGGCAATCAACACACATCCTCCAAGTCCCATCTTTCTTTGGCACTAGAAGAACTGGAACTGCACAAGGACTTAGACTTTCTCTTATGTATCCTTTGTCCATCAAGTCTTGCACTTGTCTCTCCAATTCTTTGGCTTCCTCCGGATTGACTCTATAGGCTGGTCGGTTTGGCAATGGAGCTCCTGGTACTAGATCAATCTGGTGTTCTATCCCTCTTATTGGTGGTAAACCAGCAGGAATATCTTCTGGAAAGATATCAGGGAACTTCTCAAGTAGTTGCACAACTTCTGGTGGGAGTTCTTGATCTTTATAATCTGTCAAAACACCTTCCTTAAAGATCATTAGTAGCACCTGTGTTTTGTTCTCTAAAGATTTCAAAACTTTAGATGGACTAATATAGAGATTAGTCTTACTTACCTTGTTTCCTTTGCTCATATCCTTTTGCAAGTCAAAGACTTGTTGTGGAGTTAAAGGAGCTAGGTTGTGCTTGCGGTTGTTGTGAGTGAAACTATAGTAGTTGGTGCGTCCATTGTGTATGGTCTCCTTGTCAAATTGCCAAGGCCTGCCAAGCAAAAGATGACCAGCTTGCATAGGAACCACATCACAAATTACCTTGTCAGCATATCGGCCTATGCTGAAAGAGACTTCCACTTGTTCACCAATTTTTAGCTCGGTTTCATCATTCAACCACTTCAATCTATAAGGTCTTGGATGTGTGGTTGTCTTGAGACCTAGCTTATCAACCAAATACTTGCTAGCAACATTAGTACATGAACCACCATCAATGATTAAGCTACATACCTTAGATTCAATGGTGCATCTTGTATGAAAGATGTTCTCCCTTTGAATAGTTTCTGGTTCGAACATTGCACTAAGTACTCTTCTTGTCACAAGTATCTCTCCCTCATCTGGATAATCAGTGATCTCCTCATCAGTAGCATCCGCTTCTTCTTCTTCTTGAGTCTCATATCCTCCATCTTCTCTAAGGATCATGACTCTTTGGTTAGGACAATCTCTTGCATAATGTCCCTTACCTTGGCATTTGTAGCAAGTGATGTCTCGGTTTCTAGGTGCACTAGGCTTGCTTTGTTCAGCCTTGTTGCCCTTAGATGCGTCAGTAGTGGAGTTCTTCTTGAACCGGCTCTCAACCTCAATGGACTTGCCCTTGTCATTTCTTTGAGCTGGTGGAGTCCAAGTGTTCTTACTTCTACTTGTAGCTGCGGTTTTGCGCTTGATGTGTTGCTCTGCTTGGATAGCAAAGTGGATTAGATCATGGAAGTGCTCATAGTTTTGTCTCTCCACCTTTCTTGTTATCCTATCTTGAAGTCCATCCAAGAATTGTGCCATCAAGGTTTCCTCAGAGTCTTGAACTTCTAAGCGGTTCCTCATAGCATCAAACTCTTCATAGTACTCCTCAACTGACTTGGATCCTTGAGTGAGCTTCCCGAACCTCTTTTGCAAGTCACGGTAGTAGTAACTTGGCACATATCTCCTCCTCAGCATGGCTCTCATGTCATCCCAAAGAGCAATGGGTGCACGCCTTAGCCTTCTCCTCTCGGATAGCTCTCGATCCCACCATGTCAAGGCGGTTTCAGTGAGCTGAGCAGCAGCTAGAGAGATCTTCCTTAGCTCGGAGTAATGGTAATAGTCAAAGATGTACTCCATGCGTGTCTCCCAATCAATGTAGGCATCAGGATTAACCTTTCCAGCAAAGGTTGGTGGCGTGAGCTTCAAGTCCTTGCCTCCTTGCCATTGATCATGCTCTTGATCATGACCTCTTCCTCGGTGTCTTCCTCTATCTCTAGCGTTTCTTCTAGGAGGGGGCCTTTGCTCTTCTTCTTCTAGACTCGGCATGTCACTATCCGAATCATCCTCAGCTTGGGGGTTGTCTTGTTGTTGTTGTTGTTGTTGTTGTTGTTGTTGTGGTTGTTGGTCTTGAGGATTGTTGTTTGCTCCTTGAGCCGGTTGGTTGGCTCGAGCTTGTTGTCCTTGTTCTAGGCGAGTCATCCTCTCACTAATGGATTGCATTGCAACTAGGAGCTGAGCCATAGTAGTTGCGGTATCAGCTGAAGTTGAGCTAGTGTCTCCCATGTCTTAACCTGAAAGTGGTAAGACCGAGTGCAATGTATCAAGGAAGCAAATAAAATGAATGCAAAGACAAAGAAATGATGCAAATGGACCGATGCAACTATAGTATAGCAATGAAATATGAAAATGGTATGAAAATCTCGAAATGCAAATGCTTGATCTATAAAAGGAAATATGATATGTGATTGGAGCTAGAATGGGAAACTCGAGATGCAAGTAATCAAAAACAAAATTCTTTTTGGTTTTTCTGGATGAATGCGGATCAAACAACAAATCAAACAAACTTTTTCTTTTCTTTTCGGTTTATATGAAACAAGAACAAGCTAAGAACTTAACAATGGCGAAAATCAAAACAAAAAAAACAAAGAACAATTTTTATGGGTTTTTCTTTTATGAAACTAAACGATCTATCTAATAGGAAAAGAAACAACCTGATTTGGAGCGTTTAAGCTCTGATACCAAAATGATATAGGCACAAAGAGGGCCTTGCTCAAGCTGGTTGGATAGGAGAGTGATTCCAAGAACCGGTTTGATGAGTTGTGGATGGAGGTGGGAGGATCTAGTGATGGTGATGTTGAGATGGATGGATCCGGTTGAAAGGAGTCTAGGAAACACCAATGGGGGATGGGATTCACCACTTGGTCGTATAACCAACTTGATGGATCTATGGATGAGAGATGGCGTGTAGATGGATGATGGATTCAAGTGGTTTGTTCGTATAAACAACCCCACAAGAACAAAGCAATGTATTGATGGAATGAAGATGATTGATTCACACAATCAAGATGGATCGAGGTGAAGCCACAAACTCTATGAATGGGAGTTTGATAAATCACAATATTGCTCTCAAGATTGCTTCTCACAAACTCTCAAAAGACTTGTATTTGCTAGGGGGCAAACTGACTCATATATTTCATAAAGGTTAAAGATACATGACTGCTTATAGGGGACTTATATAGTGTCCAATGCAGTTGTGCCCTTCTAGGGGTCTTGAAGCAAAAACAATACAAAGACTCGAGCTAGGACTTAAGAAAGCATAGGCTAAACAATGCCTGACTCAACGAAATGAAATAAAAGAA
The DNA here is from genome assembly GCF_000801105.2 of Raphanus sativus. Lineage (NCBI taxonomy): Eukaryota > Viridiplantae > Streptophyta > Magnoliopsida > Brassicales > Brassicaceae > Raphanus > Raphanus sativus. The sequence continues at coordinate 7,249 of NW_026615588.1, read as the reverse complement.
ATAAAATGTCACAAGACCCTGCAAGATAAATCATAGGATATAAATGATATTATGAATGGACTTACCTTACTTACCTTAGGCGCGAATGAGACTTGAAAGAAGTAGCCGTTGGAGAGGAGCGTGTCTTTGATTCTTGGCAAAGTGTTGTCGTTTGAACTTGGCTCTCCTCTTCTCAAAACTCACCGTATCACTTAGGTGTGATGACAAATAAGGAAACCATTCCTTTGTGAGGAAGAATGGACCATATGTTATCATCATCCTTTGGACCAACTTGTATAACATAAGCTTCATCTCCATTAGCTTCTCCTCCGGTTATAGTGAATTGATCCATGCGGTTTGTGATGGCTTCTAGCTTGGTGTTGATGTTGCTTTTGATGAGAAGAACTTCTATGGCTTTGTTAAAGCTAGCAGCAACACCTCTAGTTCCTGATCTTGTCCTTGGAGCTTGTCTAAGTGTGGGAATGTTGATGTCTGGTTCTATGTCCTCATCATGGACAGAAGCTAAACACACATTTAGAACAAATCCATGCACGCCAACTTCTCTAAATGCACAAGAATGATAACTCATCAACACATGACATTTAGGCAATTTTAAAAGAAAACTTTGAACAGCCACAGAGACTAGATAACTCATCTAATCACCTTAAACAGAACATGAATGCACTACAAGCCAGGAAACTCTCCTAGAACTCTAGCAATGCAACAAGACAATAACAGAGGCTAAACAACTCGCCTAGCACACACACACAAGACACAATTTAAATAAATTCAACAAGCTCAAATTAAGTTCAGGAGGTTAGCTTACAACTCAAGGAACCTGAGCTAGTTCCTTGTACCTCCATGGACTTGGTTCATCTGAACTTGGCAGGTTTGAGGTGTGGGTTAAGATCCCAACACTTCTCCTTGATGTGCCCTTCACGCTGACAGTGCTCACACTTGAGTCCTCCTTCCTCTGACTTCTTGTACTTGGCGGATGCTTGGTTTGAAAGTGAAAGAGACTCCTTTCCTCCAAACAAGCCGTGTGAGCCAAACTCCTTTTGGACTTGAGAGCACACTTCATCCAGAGTGGGAAGCTTCTCTGACCTCAATATGTGCTTAATGAGGTCAGTGTACATTGGGCTGAGGGTAAGAAGAAGCCCAAACACCTTGTCTTGCTCTCTTCTTTCAAGGATGATGGTTGGATCTGTTGTAGAAGGCCTCAATGACTCAAGCTCACCCCACAGAGAATTAAACTTGCCAAAATGGTCAGTAAATTCCATCTCCTCCTGAGATAGGTTATTTACAGCCTTCTTGAGCTCATACACTCTTGTGAGGTTGGATGAGTGGCCATACACCTTGTAGAGTGTCTCCCAAAGCTCCTTAGAACTCTCACAGTATGCATAAGATTCCAAAATAGGATCTGAGAGAGAGTTTTGGAGAACAGACAAGACCAGGAGGTCTTCTTGCTTCCATTTGCTGCCAGTTTGCTTTGGAGCTTCTTGTACACAGTGCTCCCACAAACCACGCCCTCCAAGTGCTGTCTTCATCAGCCTGGACCAGTGAAGGTAATTTGACCCCTTTAACACCACAGAAACCGCCATGCTTCTTGGTTTCTCCATTATGAAGAGTTTTGGACCAGTGGATAATAGATGGCACCCACTGGTTTTGCAAGAACAGAGCTTGAAACTGGACTTTGATGAGGCTTGCTGGACTGAGCTGAAGCCTTCCTGAGTTCCAGAAACTAAAGTTCTCCTTTATCTTAAGTTCTGGTGAGTCTATTCCCTCCTGGAACAGCTTTAGACCAGAAGATACAAGGATGAACAGAAACAGAGTTTTAGAGAAAAATATGAAAAAGAAATGTTTTGCGGAAGCTGTATAGGTTCTCAAGAGCTTGTAGCTCTGATACCATGTGAGAATTGTGAGAATATGATGTGAGAGTAAAGGAGAACAGAGTATGGGCGAGTTTAGTGATGGAGAGAATAAGAGTATCTGTGAGAATCAAAGAGAGAGTAATGGAGAGTAAGAGAATGAATGGAGTATTGCTTGAGAGATTAAGTAACCAGAGAATTAGAGAATGAAGTAACAAGAGTATATTGAAGAAGAGAACTCATCTCCCTTAATCAAATTCGTGATACAAGAGGGCTATATATAGCCAAACACACACAGCAACCCTAATCAATAGAATAACAATATCATAAACTAATATTATCCTAGGGAAACAATAAACAACTATTTCTGGAAGAAGACAAGGGACTGAGGCAGAGCAGACTGGCGAGATTGAGACATTGCCTAACAGCTCTTTTCATAAGCCAACATGTGATCACTCTTTGAATTCAAATTCCTCTCCTTGGCGCCAACACTTCTAACACTTCTCAAGTGTTTCGACAGGAACTCCCTGACTTTGCACCAACATGATCATTGCCCTGATAATGCACACTCTTGATCTTGATACTGATCTTGCACATTCCCCTCTTGGTGATTCAGAGCATGATCCGGACAGTGTTTGATTCATGATCTTCCTTGTGCATACTTTGGGCATTATTTCTTTTGCACCAACTTTGCACAAGTCGCCTTGATCACTCTTAGCTACTGCTTCTTCCTTCTTCATTCTAACAGGTTCATCCTGGTTTGATAAGAATCATGAAGATAATGGCATATGCCGGACCAGGCTAATCTGGAATCATCTTGACAGAAGGTGGGATATCTTCTTGCTCACAACACTTATGAGATTTATTCAACTTCCTGGTTATTTTCCAACTGATTAGTGGTTCCAAATAAAGCTTCTTAGATCGTGGTTCATCCTGGTTTGATAAGAATCATGAAGATATTGTCATATGTCCGAATAGGCTAATCTGGAATCATCTGGATAGAAAGTGGGATATCTTCTTACTCACAACACTTATGAGATTTATTCAACTTCTGGTTATTCTCCACTGATTAGTGGTTCCAAATAAAGCTTCTTAGATCGTGGTTCATCCTGGTTTGATAAGAATCATGAAGATATTGGCATATGTCCGAACAGACTAATCTGGAATCATCTGGATAGAAGGTGGGATATCTTCTTGCTCACAACACTTATGAGATTTATTCAACTTCCTGGTTATTCTCCACTGATTAGTGGTTCCAAATAAAGCTTTTTAGATCGTGGTTCATCCTGGTTTGATAAGAATCATGAAGATATTGCCATATGTCCGAACAGGCTAATCTGGAATCATCTGGATAGAAAGTGGGATATCTTCTTACTCACAACATTTATGAGATTTATTCAACTTCCTGGTTATTCTCCACTGATTAGTGGTTCCAAATAAAGCTTCTTAGATCGTGGTTCATCCTGGTTTGATAAGAATCATGAAGATATTGCCATATGTCCGAACAGGCTAATCTGGAATCATCTGGATAGAAAGTGGGATATCTTCTACTCACAACTCCTATGAGATTTATTCAACTTCCTGGTTATTCTCCACTGATTAGTGGTTCCAAATAAAGCTTCTTAGATCGTGGTTCATCCTGGTTTGATAAGAATCATGAAGATAATGACATATGTCCGAACAGGCTAATCTGGAATCATCTGGATAGAAAGTGGGATATCTTCTTACTCACAACTCCTATGAGATTTATTCAACTTCCTGGTTATTCTCCACTGATTAGTGGTTCCCAATCAAGCTTCTTAGATATTGGTTCATCCTGGTTTGATAAGAATCATGAAGATATTGCCATATGTCCGAACAGGCTAATCTGGAATCATCTGGATAGAAAGTGGATATCTTCTTCTCACAACTACTATGAGATTTATTCAACTTCCTGGTTATTCTCCACTTATTAGTGGTTCCAAATAAAGCTTCTTAGATCGTGGTTCATCCTGGTTTGATAAGAATCATGAAGATAATGGCATATGTCCGAACAGGCTAATCTGGAATCATCTGGATAGAAGGTGGGATATCTTCTTTCTCACAACACTTATGAGATTTATTCAACTTCCTGGTTATTCTCCACTGATTAGTGGTTCCAAATAAAGCTTCTTAGATCGTGGTTCATCCTGGTTTGATAAGAATCATGAAGATAATGGCATATGTCCGAACAGGCTAATCTGGAATCATCTGGATAGAAGGTGGGATATCTTCTTGCTCACAACACTTATGAGATTTATTCAACTTCCTGGTTATTCTCCACTGATTAGTGGTTCCAAATAAAGCTTTTTAGATCGTGGTTCATCCTGGTTTGATAAGAATCATGAAGATATTGCCATATGTCCGAACAGGCTAATCTGGAATCATCTGGATAGAAAGTGGGATATCTTCTTACTCACAACACTTATGAGATTTATTCAACTTCCTGGTTATTCTCTCACTGATTAGTGGTTCCAAATAAAGCTTCTTAGATCGTGGTTCATCCTGGTTTGATAAGAATCTTGAAGATATTGCCATATGTCCGAACAGGCTAATCTGGAATCATCTGGATAGAAAGTGGGATATCTTCTTACTCACAACCCTATGAGATTTATTCAACTTCCTGGTTATTCTCCACTGATTAGTGGTTCCAAATAAAGCTTCTTAGATCATGGGTTCATCCTGGTTTGATAAGAATCATGAAGATAATGGCATATGTCCGAACAGGCTAATCTGGAATCATCTGGATAGAAGGTGGGATATCTTTTTGCTCACAACACTTATGAGATTTATTCAACTTCCTGGTTATTCTCCACTGATTAGTGGTTCCAAATAAAGCTTCTTAAGATCATGGTTCATCCTGGTTTGATAAGAATCATGAAGATATTGCCATATGTTCGAACAGGCTAATCTGGAATCATCTGGATAGAAAGTGGGATATCTTCTTACTCACAACTCCTATGAGATTTATTCAATTCCTGGTTATTCTCCACTGATTAGTGGTTCCAAATAAAGCTTCTTAGATCGTGGTTCATCCTGGTTTGATAAGAATCATGAAGATAACATGAATGTCCGAACAGGCTAATCTGGAATCATCTGGATAGAAGGTGGGATAATTTCTTGCTCACAACAATTATGAGATTTATTCAACTTCCTGGTTATTCTCCACTCATTAGTGGTTCCAATAAAAGCTTCTTAGATCGTGGTTCATCCTGGTTTGATAAGAATCATGAAGATAATGGCATATGTCCGAACAGGCTAATCTGGAATCATCTGGATAGAAGGTGGGATATCTTCTTGCTCACAACACTTATGAGATTTATTCAACTTCCTGGTTATTCTCCACTGATTGAGTGGTTCCAAATAAAGCTTCTTAGATCGTGGTTCATCCTGGTTTGATAAGAATCAGGAAGATATTGCCATATGTTCGAACAGGCTAATCTGGAATCATCTGGATAGAAAGTGGGATATCTTCTTACTCACAACTCCTATGAGATTTATTCAACTTCCTGGTTATTCTCCACTGATTAGTGGTTCCAAATAAAGCTTTTTAGATCGTGGTTCATCCTGGTTTGATAAGAATCATGAAGATAATGACATATGTCCGAACAGGCTAATCTGGAATAATCTGGATAGAAAGTGGGATATCTTCTTACTCACAACTCTATGAGATTTATTCAACTTCCTGGTTATTCTCCACTGATTAGTGGTTCCCAATCAAGCTTCTTATATATTGGTTCATCCTGGTTTGATAAGAATCATGAAGATATTGCCATATGGCCGAACAGGCTAATCTGGAATATCTGGATAGAAAGTGGATATCTTCTAAATAACAACTACTATGAGATTTATTCAACTTCCTGGTTATTCTCCACTTATTAGTGGTTCCAAATAAAGCTTCTTAGATCGTGGTTCATCCTGTTTTGATAAGAATCATGAAGATAAGGCATATGTCGCCGAACAGGCTAATCTGGAATCATCTGGATAGAAGGTGAGATATCTTCTTTCTCACACACTTATGAGATTTAATCAACTTCCTGGTTATTCTCCACTGATTAGTGGTTCCAAATAAAGCTTCTTAAGATCGTGGTTCATCCTGGTTTGATAAGAATCATGAAGATAATGGCATATGTCCGAAACAGGCTAATCTGGAATCATCTGGATAGAAGGTGGGATATCTTCTTGCTCACAACACTTATGAGATTTATTAAACTGGTCCTCCACAAGTTTCAAATAAAGCTTTTAGATCGTGGTTCATCCTGGTTTGATAAGAATCATGAAGATATTGCCATGTGTCCGAACAGGCTAATCTGGAATCATCTGGATAGAAGAGTGGGATATCTTCTTACTCACAACACTTATGAGATTTATCCAACTTCCTGGTTATTCTCCACTGATTAGTGGTTCCAAATAAAGCTTCTTAGATCGTGGTTCATCCTGGTTTGATAAGAATCTTGAAGATATTGCCATATGTCCGAATAGGCTAATCTGGAATCATCTGGATGTGAGAATTGATAGTGTAAGGAGAATCAAAGGAGAGAGAATAGTTTGAGACATTTGATGAGTAAAGAGAGATGGCGAGAGAGGCAGTATTGAGACAAAGAGAATATGAAACTCTTTCCTTGATAATATTAGACCATGTTACAAGTCTTTAAATAGACAAGAGATTAACAATACAATAGGCAAGTTGACAGAGGTTAACAATAAAGAAATAGCTCTGATCTTGCGCAGGGGCTCGTCCAGCCTTGTTGACAGTGACAGGTGCTAACGGTCTCCTCCTTCTTATTCTCACCGGTGACTCTTTCCTCCAACGTCTCTCTGCTCCTTTGTCGATACCATTTCTTATTTGAATGTCAACTTGATCCCTTTCCTTCTCAAGATAACCAGTACCTTATGTCTTCTAAGCTACGTTAGGTCTCTCTTAGACCAAACTGTACGGACAAGTCTACTTGTGCTTTCTTGATCACTCCGGGTGCTTCTCTTCATCCTTAGCCTATCATACTTATCTCTTTTATTGCTTCATCTCAACACTCCCCTCAAGCTTGACCATGTGGAACAAGTCAAGCTTGGAAGACCATGAAGCATTCCCTCATTAAAACCTTGATATGCAAAACCCAGTGGGACAAAAAACATATCAAAGGAAAGAGTAGAACACTTCAATGGCGAGGGGATTACTGAGATGAAAAGGTCCACAAGTCCAAGCTTTGAAAGAATGAACTCGCAGACCTTAGAGCTTGCAGCCTTGGGTGAAGATGTCAGCTAGCTGGTCTTCCTTCTGTGTAGCAATAAGGAAGATGATTCTCTGCTCAACCGCTTGCCTCACCTTATGGCAATCAACTTCAATGTGTTTAGTCCTCTCTGAAACACATTGTTGGATGCTATGT
>NW_026615587.1:0-48663 GCF_000801105.2 Raphanus sativus | reverse complement strand
AGAAGGATCTTTATCATTCAAATGAGCAAAGAAGCAACTTGGTCGGACCTGGAACAAGATGGATCGAGCCCAAGCAAGAATTGTTTGAAAAAATGCCTTTATCGGCCAAAAATGTGAAAGATAAGCCAGCTTGGATTATGATTGGCCCAAGAGGATAAGGCACGTCCAAGATGGTTTATTTAAGTTTATTATGATTTTATTAAGTGTAAACCAATTAGGATTAAGTTTGTGATTTATAAACCAATTAGCAATAGGATTAGGATATGGTTTTCACTAAAGCCGTTTGGTTTTGGTTTAGGGTTTTTCTTTAGCTTAGGATTTCGTTTCTTCTCTATTATTTATGTAGCCACGAGCCTCCATGTAAACATTAAACCATTGATTGAATAAACTGAAGCTTTGTTGGCTCAACAACCGTCTCCTTGGAGACTTTATTCATTGTTCTTAGTGAACAACTTTTATCAACAATAAGAAGAGTGATCTTCTGTGATTCATCCAGACACCAAGCAGGGTGAACCTGTGTCTCAGGAGTAGCAAAAACACTCTTTAGAGCAGCTCATAGTTCTAAGGAGAAGAACCACTCCATCACCTTTCATCCACCCACGCCCCCTTCAAGTGATCCAGGGAGAGACAGCCATTCCAGGGCCGTACCAAGATGGTATCAGAGCCACTTGAAGGTTAGGGTTTGAATTTTCCCTAGGAGCACGAAATCTATCATATCCAGCAGTCTCCTATGTCTTATTTTGAAAGCAAAAGAAGTCATGAAGAGAAGGCTGAGCGCAAAGCAACAAGGGAGTTGCAAAGAAGAAGAAAACAGATCCAGATTCCACTCTTCAATGGGGACTTTGATCCAGATACATACCTAGATTGGGAAAAGGAGATGGATTTAATTATCAAGTGTCAGGGGTACACCGCAGAGAAGCAGGCTCAATTTAGCATCTACTGGTTTATGTGGCTATGCACTTGATTGGTGGTATCAGACAGCCAATACTAGGAGACAATATGGAGAGCAACAGATTTCTTCTTGGTATGAGATGAAGGCTGTCATGAAGAAGAGGTTTGTAGCCAAGAGGTATGGGCAAACTGACTTTGAAAGAAATGCAATTCCAAGCTAGGGAAGCTAAAGGATGTGTTAGGAAATCCAAAGATGAGCAAAAGTCCTACTGTGGTCATGAGGAACAAGAAAGTTGCAACTACATAATGCATATCTTGATGAATTGCAAAGCCCACCGTTCAAGGAACACCTCATGAAGATCATAGATAAATCACTCACTTCCTGTGATTAAAAACACCACAGCAGAGGTCAGTCCCCACGTCCAGCATCAAGAGCTGATGAGCTAGGTTGCTACCAGAATGAACCAGCAGAGAAGAAAGAAGAACTGCAGCAAAACAGGGTGAGAGAGAACAAATATTGTGAATCAGAACCAACCACTCTTGTGAAGCAGACAACTTGGAAAACACTCTGAAACAGGAGAAGAGATTATCAGCTAGGTGTAGTCACGTGCCTGATCAGAAAAATAAAGAAGAGGGAGTGCTTGAAGAGTCATCTACAGCTCCTGATTTTGAACTTTTTGGTTTGATGATCAAGGAGAAATAATAAGACTTTAACTTGTGATTTACTGATCAGACCTATGGTATATTTTAAGTTCAGCTTTGTTGACCAACTGAGGGTTTCCAAAAGGGTTGCAACAGATTGTTTTTGAACCAGGAGGAAGCTTGTGTTTGCATAAAAGCATCAACAACAATCTGATCCAAATAGCAGCATCATTGGAGCATGACTTGGAAGGGTTATTGCATCAAAGGAAGGAACCAATGCTAGTTTCTGGTTTGTCTAAGCTGAGATCACATTCTCAGAAGTTTAAGATCAAGACTTGTGCTGGGTATCAGTGGAGAGAAGCTCAATCAGAAGCTGTGAGATCTGATCTAAACAAGGAACAGAAATTGCTTGCTCTATGTGTTGCTCGTGAAAGAAGCACTGTCCAGTGAAGCATCTAGAACGTGTGAAGGCTTTGCAAAGCTTTGTGTTTGAGCCTGGAGGGGAGATAAACATGCACAAGAGCATTAACACACCCTGGTCCAAGAAGAAACAATGCAGCAGAGATTGGAACTGTACATTCATCTTCAAAGAACAAGATTTGAGGACAAATCTTTTTAAAGGAGGAGGGAATGGTGCGACCTGGAGAAGCTTCAAATTAATGTCCTGGAAGCTAATGCAAGTCCTGAAAGGCAGTGGGTCATAGGAAAGCTTAATGGACTCTTGGACAGCTTATTGGCCTTATTCATGAGGTATGGACCGAGGAGAGAAGGGCTGGGCGGTTTATAAAGATAGGAATGACTATGGACAACATGGACGTCTAGTAGGCAACCTGATTGACCAGGAAATGGATGGAAGAAGCTGGTTGGACAGGAAATGGAATGGGCTTTCAGTGTGATCGAGAAATGCACTGTTCAAACCGACATGGGCGAGAAATGAGTTGGAAATGGAACATGAAGAACCTGAGCTGGAAATGAACATGAGAGGATCTTTATCATTCAAATGAGCATAGACACTTGGTCGGACCTGGAACAAGATGGATCGAGCCCAACGAATTGTTTGAAAAATGCCTTTATCGGCCCAAAATGGGAAAGATAAGCCAGCTTGGATTATGATTGGCCAAGAGGATAAGGCACGTCCAAGATGGTTTATTAAGTTTTATTTATGATTTTATTAAGTGTAAACCAATTAGGGTTGGTGATTTATAAACGCGGGGCATAGGTTTCACATAAACCGATTGGTTTTGGTTTAGGGTTTTCTTTAGCTTAGGATTTCGTTTTCTTCTCTATTATTTTGTAGCCACGAGCCTCCATGTAAACATTAACCATTGATTGAATAAACTGAAGCTTTGTTGGGCTCAACAACCGTCTCCCTTGGAGACTTTCTTATCATTGTTCTTAGAAAAACTTTTTATCACAATAAGACGCATCTTCTGATTCACATCCAGACACCAAGCAGGGTGACTTGACTGTTGTCTCAGGAGTAGCAACACATCTTTAGAGCAGCTCATAGTTCTAAGGAAAGACCACCTCCATCACCTTTCATCCACCCACGCCCCTTCAAGTGATCCAGGGCAGCCATTCCAGGGCCGTCCGTAACTAACATGAGCATATATTTGTTCAGCTGCCCTTGTAGTTGGCGTGTAACTTCAGCAATCATAGCTTGGAATTGCAACTGATCAAGAGCAATTCGCTGGACTGGCTCTCCTGCATTGTCTCCATCACGTCTCTCTTCAGCATCTTCCTGCAAACAAACTCTTAACATTGGTTAGTTTAATAAACCCTCTCTCACTCAGTTTACTGCCTGTGCTTGCTCCCTTACTTTCCCAAGAGTTCAGATTAGATCAAAACTCAATCACCTAAGATCTAGCTACAACCTAAAGTGATTAGATAGAAAGTTATTAAGAGATTTAGGCACCAGCTGGCTTTACCACCCTTAGCTGGATTTCTCTTCAGCTTATGTTTCTTATTTTTTTTTTTTTTTTGATTTGGATCAGAGATCTCTTTTCTTTTTTTTTTTTTTGATTCAAGGGTTGGCCCAGCCGGCTTACAACAGATAGAAAGAAAAGAAGTGTTGGTGGTGATAGATAGTTGACACGAGCAGAGAACAAACCTAACCTCCAAGGGGCTCTGATACCACTTGGTGCGTCCCTTATAAGCTAGGAAGCTAGGATCTCTGGATGGTATGGTTAAGAGGGTGATCAGGGAGGTTACTAACACTCCTTGGTCGATGGACTTCTCTTCAGAGCAGTGGAAGGCTCCAAAGATGTATAGCTACTCTCTAGACGCAGGATAACCCTGTGTAGTGTCTGAGATGGATCACAGTAGATTACTCTACCCTAGATGAAGGTTCAATGTTCTTAGGCTGAACAGAGAAAGCACAGAAGCAAGCAAGCAATTTGCTTAAGGTTTTTCTTGATAAAATTGTCTAAGTTTCAACCAAAAGCGGCTACAAGCTTATAAAGCCAAAATATGTCGCCAAAATAAAACCCAAGACCTAACCAGAAATGGTTTGATCTAATCCTAAACGAAATTGGTTTAGAATCCTAATTAAAATTGGTTTAAAAATCCTAATCCTAACCCAAATTGGTTTAAATCAATTACATAATTGAAACACATTAAACCAACATGCTGGCCCTTCTTTCCCACGGTTTCTCCCTCTTCCTTAGGCCTCACGAGTTTGGCTAAGTGTTGAATGACCTCCTGATGTGCTTTGGCTCTAGCTCTGGTCGTTGGTCCAGTCCAGAATGTGACTGGATGCTGTTGCTCCTCCTGCTTCTCTGAACTTGAGATACTCATCTCCTGGTTAGATGCACCTTTATCCCCTAGTACAGGTTCAATTAGCTCATCCTCCTCTGAGTCTCCTTCCTCCATCAGCTCCCCATCAGTATCACTCAGCTCCTCATCAGTAAGCTGCTCATCCATGGTCGTACCACTTGTCAAACAGTTTGAGCTTCCCACTCCTTCTATGGGAATCATTTCCCCATTTGCTATCTTTACTCCTCCACTGGATGTTTTTATATCCTTTAGTAGATGTCTATCACTGATCATGTGATGACTTGCACCAGAATCAATGATAATGGGTTTGTTTGATGTGTATGCTTTGGTAGGAGAGCTATCCCTCCGGGTCGTAACCAAAGCATACATATGCTTAACAAACTCACTCCATTCCTCCTTGGTTACATGCTCATCTACTTCTGGCTTCTTTGGAACCATGCTTCCTTCTCCCATATAGGCAGAGTAGTTGCATACTCCCACAACTCTCTTCCTACACCTTATCATGTTGCTAAACCCCTTAGCAAGCATTCTCCCTTTCCTTTTCTTCCGGAAGCTCTCACTCCTACTCCTGGTTAGCCTCCATGAGCCCTCACTCCTACTCATGGTAACCAATCTCTCATCATCTTGTGTGCTCTCTCCACCAGCACACACATTCCTTCCACATCTGCGAGTTGTTCTCCATTGAGAACCATCTCTACTAGCCATCCATAAGATAACTCCATGCTCACCAAGAGCCTTGCTATCACCTCTTGCTTTGGTGTAGCATCCACACGAGTTCTCAACCCTTGTAGTTCATCCCACAAGTGTTGCAGCTCCATTAGATGATCTCTAACTCCAAGGATCCCCTCCTTGACCTCACGCACTCTCCTAAGACTGATCTTGTTCTCATGAACTTCTTCAATCCCCTTGAGCAGTGTACTCCCATCAGTAGCCATCTCCTTCAAAGACTCCACCTTTACATCATTACTCTCATCAGTAGTGACCTCCTTCAAAGATCCCACCTTTACACCATCAGTAGTGACCTCCTTCAAAGATCCCACCTTTACATCATTTCTCCCAATCCCACAGCTCTCCAAGGCTGTCTTCAACCAGCTTGACCAACTCCACTCCATTTCCCTGTTACACTGGTTGTTATTCATCAATAACCAACCGCAAACACAGAGATCAACACACAAGACTCAGCAATCCACAAACAACATCCAAAGTACTAAGCTATAGCTTAGATCTTCCTCCAAGACTCTCCAAACAACTCGCCAAGCTTCTCAGCAAGCTAGACTCTCCTTCTGAGCTTGTCAAACACCTAAAGGAACCTCCTTGTAGCTTGTCCTCCAAAAGAAACACCAACAGACTCAAACTCAAATTTTCAAAGATCTAGCTCACCAAAAACTCAAGAACACTCAAGAACATTCTTCAAAGATCACGAAATACTCTTTCTTTTAATGAACCTGGCTCTGATACCATGATATTTTAGAGATTAGAAAGAGTTTTAAGAGATTGAGAGTGGTACGGCCCTGGATAGGCTGTCTCTCCCTGGATCACTTGAAGGGGGCGTGGGTGGATGAAAGTGATGGAGGTGGTCTTCTCCTTAGAACTATGAGCTGCTCTAAAGATGTTTTGCTACTCCTGAGACACAGGTTCACCCTGCTTGGTGTCTGGATGAATCACAGAAGATCACTCTTCTTATTGTGATAAAAGTTGTTCACTAAGAACAATGATAAGAAAGTCTCCAAGGAGACAGTTGTTGAGCCAACAAAGCTTCAGTTTATTCAATCAATGGTTAATGTTTACATGGAGGCTCGTGGCTACATAAATAATAGAGAAGAAAACGAAATCCTAAGCTAAAGAAAACCCTAAACCAAAACCAAATCCTATTGCTAATTGGTTTAAAACACCAAACCGACTCCTAATGGGTTTATAAAGCCCAAAACCTATTCCTAATGAGTTTACATAAATAATAAAACCAAATAAACTTAAAATAGACCATAATGGTCGTGCATAATCATATTGGGCCAATAATAAACCAAGCTGGCTTGTCCTTCCACTTTTTGGGCCGATAAAGGCCTTTTTCGAACAACTCTGTCTTGGGCTCGATCCATCTTGTTCCAGGTCCGACCAAGCTGCTCCTTATGCTCATTTGGTTGATAAAGATCCTCATCATGTTCCATTTCCAGCTCTTGTTCTTCATCTTCCATTTCCAACTCATTTCTCGTCCATGTCGGTTTGAACAGTGCATTTCCTGATCATAGCAGATCTCCCATTTCATTTCCTGTCTATCCAGCTTCCTCCCATCCATTTCCTGGTCAATCACATTGCATACTAGTCGTCCATGCTGGTCCATAGTCATTCCTTTCTCTTTAAAGGCCTCATCAAGGCCAATAGACTTCTCTCGGTCCAATACTTCATGAATCAGGCCAATAAGCCCACTAGGTCTTGCTATGACCCATTTCCTTTCTGGTACATGGATTAGCTTCCAGAACATGAGTTTGAAGCTGCTCCAGGTCGCACCATTCCCTCCTCCTTTAAAAAGATTTGTCCTCAAATCTTGTTCTTTAAGGATGAATGTACTGTCCAATCTCAGCTTCTTTGTTTCTTCTTGTGCCAGGGTGTTGTTAAAGCTCTTTTTCACGTTTATCTCCCCTCCAGGCTCAAAGACAAAGCTTTGTAAAGCCTTCACACATCCTAGATACTTCATTGGACAGAGCTTCTTACAAGCAACACATAGAGCAAGCAATTTATGGTCCTTGTTTGTCTCAGATCTGATGGCTTCTGATTGAGCTTCTCTCCACTGACACCCAGAACAAGCCTTGATCCTAGACTTCTTGGCAAGTAATATAACCTTAGAGAAACCAGAAACTGACGTTGGTTCTTCCTGCTCATGCAATAACCCTTCCAAATCAACCTTCACTGCTGCTGCTTTTTGGATCATATTGTTGTTGATGCTTTGATGTAAACACAACCTTCCTCCTGGTTCAAAAGCAAGGTATTGCAGCCCCATAACAAACCTCAGATGCTCCAATATGCTGGTCTTAAACCATACAATAGTTTGGTCAGTAGATCACAAGAAAAAGATTCAATGATATCACCTTCTTCAACCACAGTTGTAATTGCCAATTCATGAGCTTTAGGTGATCCATTAAGCACTCCTTCTTCAGCTTGGTTTTGACCAGGCACGTGATCACATGTAACTGATGATATCTCCTCTTGTTTCAGATGATTGTCCAAGTAATCTCCTTGACAAGGAGTGGCTGGTTCTTGTGCACTCTCAGGAACCTTTGTAACTGGTTTTGAGACTGGCTTAAGAGAAGTTTGTTTTGTGTTCTTGCTGATAATCTGTTGAGTAGACCAGGAACCAGACTTATCAACTAGTTGTTTGTCTCCTTCAGGTGTTTGTATGGCAGGGGGTTTCAATGTATCATAATCTGGCCTCCTTTGCTGATCTTGTACTAAAGCATTGACTGCTTGTTGTATCTCTTGCCTGTTTACATCTTGGAATTGTTGGCTGTGCAAGTAACCAAATTGATCACTTTTCTTTTGATCTCCACGACCATAACAGACCTTTTTCTCATCTCTGGATGCTCTAGGGCGTGCCCTAACTGACCTTGATTGGCTCTGTAACCTTTCCAGATCAAGTTGACCATACCTCTTGGCTACAAACCTTTTCTTCATGACAGCCTTCATCTCAAACCAAGAAGAGACTTGAAACTCTCCAGTGTGTCTCCTATGGTTAGCAAGCTGATACCACCAATCAAGTGCATATCCAGATAATCCAGTAGTTGCTAGCTGAACTTGCCTCTCTGCTGTATACCCCTGACACTTAATAATTAAGTCCATCTTCTTTTCCCAACCTAGGTATGTATCTGGATCAAATTCTCCATAGAAGGATGGAATTGTGAGCTTTTCTTCATATCTAGCCATCAAAGATGCTTGTAAACTACTAAATTTCGTGCTCCTAGGTTAAAACTTCAAACCCTAACCTTCAAGTGGCTCTGATACCACTTGGTGCGGCCCTGGATAGGCTGTCTCTCCCTGGATCACTTGAAGGGGGCGTGGGTGGATGAAAGTGATGGAGGTGGTCTTCTCCTTAGAACTATGAGCTGCTCTAAAGATGTTTTGCTACTCCTGAGACACAGGTTCACCCTGCTTGGTGTCTGGATGAATCACAGAAGATCACTCTTCTTATTGTGATAAAAGTTGTTCACTAAGAACAATGATAAGAAAGTCTCCAAGGAGACAGTTGTTGAGCCAACAAAGCTTCAGTTTATTCAATCAATGGTTAATGTTTACATGGAGGCTCGTGGCTACATAAATAATAGAGAAGAAAACGAAATCCTAAGCTAAAGAAAACCCTAAACCAAAACCAAATCCTATTGCTAATTGGTTAAAACACCAAACCGACTCCTAATGGGTTTATAAAGCCCAAAACCTATTCCTAATGAGTTTACATAAATAATAAAACCAAATAAACTTAAAATAGACCATAATGGTCGTGCATAATCATATTGGGCCAATAATAAACCAAGCTGGCTTGTCCTTCCACTTTTTGGGCCGATAAAGGCCTTTTTCGAACAACTCTGTCTTGGGCTCGATCCATCTTGTTCCAGGTCCGACCAAGCTGCTCCTTATGCTCATTTGGTTGATAAAGATCCTCATCATGTTCCATTTCCAGCTCTTGTTCTTCATCTTCCATTTCCAACTCATTTCTCGTCCATGTCGGTTTGAACAGTGCATTTCCTGATCATAGCAGATCTCCCATTTCATTTCCTGTCTATCCAGCTTCCTCCCATCCATTTCCTGGTCAATCACATTGCATACTAGTCGTCCATGCTGGTCCATAGTCATTCCTTTCTCTTTAAAGGCCTCATCAAGGCCAATAGACTTCTCTCGGTCCAATACTTCATGAATCAGGCCAATAAGCCCACTAGGTCTTGCTATGACCCATTTCCTTTCTGGTACATGGATTAGCTTCCAGAACATGAGTTTGAAGCTGCTCCAGGTCGCACCAGGCATTGTAGTACACTCTTGTGTTTACCCAGTTGGAGGAATCTCTCTTCACCCTAGTGCTTCTCCTTAACTCTTGCATGTTGAGATGAGATGCTAAGAAGAGAAGAGAAGAAGAGTTAAGCAGATTTGGAGATGGCACTATTACAGTAACTTTTATTTACCACAGTAAAATAAAAGTTACTGCTCAGTTAAAGGTAAAAGGAAGTTACCTTGATGGTGAGAAGAGATGGCAAGTGCTTTGGACTAAGGAAGAGTCTATGAATAGTGATCAGACCGTTGTGGTCTGTGTGGAGGAAGAGAGGCGAGCATAGACAGCTTTGGACAGGCTGTAAAGGTCCAAAGCATGTGAGCTCTCTCAGCCTTTCATTTAAAACCAGCCAGCCTTGCCATGTTGACCTCACATGCTTAGCATAGTGTTTTCTCTTTAGCTTCTGCGCAAACCCTTGTCTTACTTCTCTCTATATATACTCTTGTAATCACAACTTTGAGACTAATGAGAAATGTTCCTCCCAAATAGTAATTTCTGGTTTCTTCATTCTTAATCTCTTAGATCTTTGATTCACAAACTCTCTCTGGTGCGACCTGGAGCAGCTTCAAACTCATGTTCTGGAAGCTAATCCATGTACCAGAAAGGAAATGGGTCATAGCAAGACCTAGTGGGCTTATTGGCCTGATTCATGAAGTATTGGACCGAGAGAAGTCTATTGGCCTTGATGAGGCCTTTAAAGAGAAAGGAATGACTATGGACCAGCATGGACGACTAGTATGCAATGTGATTGACCAGGAAATGGATGGGAGGAAGCTGGATAGACAGGAAATGAAATGGGAGATCTGCTATGATCAGGAAATGCACTGTTCAAACCGACATGGACGAGAAATGAGTTGGAAATGGAAGATGAAGAACAAGAGCTGGAAATGGAACATGATGAGGATCTTTATCAACCAAATGAGCATAAGGAGCAGCTTGGTACGGCCCTGGATAGGCTGTCTCTCCCTGGATCACTTGAAGGGGGCTTGGTACGGACCTGTTTTGCTACTCCTGAGACACAGGTTCACCCTGCTTGGTGTCTGGATGAATCACAGAAGATCACTCTTCTTATTGTGATAAAAGTTGTTCACTAAGAACAATGATAAGAAAGTCTCCAAGGAGACAGTTGTTGAGCCAACAAAGCTTCAGTTTATTCAATCAATGGTTAATGTTTACATGGAGGCTCGTGGCTACATAAATAATAGAGAAGAAAACGAAATCCTAAGCTAAAGAAAACCCTAAACCAAAACCAAATCCTATTGCTAATTGGTTTAAAACACCAAACCGACTCCTAATGGGTTTATAAAGCCCAAAACCTATTCCTAATGAGTTTACATAAATAATAAAACCAAATAAACTTAAAATAGACCATAATGGTCGTGCATAATCATATTGGGCCAATAATAAACCAAGCTGGCTTGTCCTTCCACTTTTTGGGCCGATAAAGGCCTTTTTCGAACAACTCTGTCTTGGGCTCGATCCATCTTGTTCCAGGTCCGACCAAGCTGCTCCTTATGCTCATTTGGTTGATAAAGATCCTCATCATGTTCCATTTCCAGCTCTTGTTCTTCATCTTCCATTTCCAACTCATTTCTCGTCCATGTCGGTTTGAACAGTGCATTTCCTGATCATAGCAGATCTCCCATTTCATTTCCTGTCTATCCAGCTTCCTCCCATCCATTTCCTGGTCAATCACATTGCATACTAGTCGTCCATGCTGGTCCATAGTCATTCCTTTCTCTTTAAAGGCCTCATCAAGGCCAATAGACTTCTCTCGGTCCAATACTTCATGAATCAGGCCAATAAGCCCACTAGGTCTTGCTATGACCCATTTCCTTTCTGGTACATGGATTAGCTTCCAGAACATGAGTTTGAAGCTGCTCCAGGTCGCACCAATGCCCAGGCTGTGGAGCATCCATCTCAAGCCGTGTGTTCCTTTGCAGAGTTCCCGGATGAACATGTAGCTTTCACAGTAAGCTTGGATGAGTGTTACATCCCAAGAACTTATGAGGAAGCTGTAGCTATAAAGGAGTGGAGAGAATCAGTGGCTGATGAGTCTGGAGCTATGATTAAAAATGAAACTTGGTATGAGAGTGAGCTACCTAAAGGGAAGAAGGCAGTGACAAGTAAATGGGTGTTCACAATCAAATTCTATCCAGATGGGAGAATAGAGAGGCGCAAGTCTAGGCTGGTGGCAAGGGGATTTACTCAGACATATGGTGAGGACTATGTGGAGACCTTTGCACCAGTGGCTAAGCTCCACACTATCAGGATTGTATTGTCTCTAGCTGTGAATCTTGAGTGGGATTTGTGGCAAATGGATGTGAAGAATGCATTTCTTCAAGGAGAATTGGAAGATGAAGTGTATATGCATCCACCACCAGGTCTTGAACATCTAGTCAAGAAGGGCAATGTGCTGAGGTTAAAGAAAGCTATCTATGGTCTTAAGCAATCTCCAAGGGCGTGGTACAATAAGCTGAGCACTACACTGAATGGGAGAGGATTCAGGAAGTCAGAGTTGGATCACACTCTCTTTACCTTAACCACTACATCCGGGATTATTGTGTTGCTGGTCTATGTTGATGATATCATCATCACAGGAAGTGATAAGGAAGGCATCAAGGCTACAAAGGAGTATCTTAAAGCAAGTTTTGAGATCAAAGACTTGGGAGAAATGAAGTACTTCCTTGGAATTGAGATATGCAGATCAAAGGAAGGGTTGTTTCTGTCTCAAAGGAAGTATGTGATTGATCTCTTGAAAGGAGCTGATGCATATGGGGGAAAGACAGCAAAGATGCCAATGGAGGATGGTTACAAGGTTCCACGTGAGGGGGAGATTGAGGATAGCAAGCCATTTCATGATCCTAAGCTATACAGAAAGATAGTGGGGAAACTGATCTACCTTACCATCACAAGACCTGATGTGTGCTTTGCGGTGAATCAAGTGAGTCAGCACATGCAAGTTCCTAAGGAGCATCATTGGAGAATGGTGGAAAGGATCTTGATGTATCTGAATGGAACGACTGGTCTTGGAGTTTGGATGGGATGTAACAAGAGCACTGAGGTTGTAGGCTACTGTGATGCGGATTGGGCTGGAGACCGAGCAGACAGAAGATCAACAACCGGCTATTGTACATTCATTGGAGGTAATCTTGTCACATGGAAGAGCAAGAAGCATAAGGTGGTGTCTTGTTCTAGTGCTGAGGCCGAGTATAGAGCTATGCTTAAACTCACTAACGAGCTTGTATGGATCAAGGGGATTCTGAAGCATTTGGAGATTGAGCAAGCAACTCCAATGGTTATGCACTGTGATAATCAAGCAGCCATCCATATAGCCTCTAACTCAGTGTTCCATGAAAGAACCAAACACATTGAGGTGGATTGTCACAAGGTGAGGCAGATGATGATACTTGGGGTGATTCTGCCTTGTTACACTAGGAGTGAGGATCAGTTGGCTGATGTGTTCACAAAGGCAGCAAGGCAAAAGACAATGGAGTCCATTCATATCAGATTGGGGCTCATTGATCTTTCGCCTAAGCACTAGTCTATACACTCTCCTGACCATGTGATCTCTACTCTTTCCTCATTAAGGTTTTGTCCCAATGGGTTTTTCCTTAATGAGGTTTTAACGAGGGAGATCTCATGGTCCTTCCAAGCTTGACTTGTTTCACATGGTCAAGCTTGAGGGGGAGTGTTGAGATGAAGTGGTAATAAGAGAAGAGAAGAAGTGTTGAGCATATTTGGAGTTGGCACTATTACAGTAACTTTTAGTTACCACAGTAAATAAGAAGTTACTGTAATAGTGAAAGGTGAAAAGAAGTTACCCGGGCAAGTGAGAAGAGATGGCAAGAGCTTTGGACTAAGGAAGAGTCTATGAATAGTGATCAGACCGTTGTGGTCTGTGTGGAGGAAGAGAGGCGAGCATAGACAGCTTTGGACAGGCTGTAAAGGTCCGAAGCATGTGAGCTCTCTCAGCCTTTCATTTCAAACCAGCCAGCCTTGCCATGTTGACCTCACATGCTTAGCATAGTGTTTTCTCTTTAGCTTCTGCGCAAACCCTTGTCTTACTTCTCTCTATATATTTGTAATCTCAGCTTATTAATAAAGAATGATGTATGAGCTCTCAAATAGTGAAATATGATTCCTTTGTTCTTAAACTCTTAGATCTTTGATTCACAAACTCTCTCAATCTCTTAATACTCTTTCTAAACTATAAAATGATATAGTTTAGATGAAGTGGTAGTGAATAAGAAATAGTGCTAACCAACACCACTAGATGTCGAGATTTCTCTTGGAGCCAAAGGCCTAGAAAGCTACTAAGCTACTAAGAAAGAGAACTCTAAGACCCTCATGCTCATCCGTCATCACATTGAGGAGAGCTTAAAAGCTCAGTACCTCACAGTGAGTAATCCATACGAGTTATGGAAAGAGCTTCAGATGAGATATGATCACCAGAAGACCTTGATTCTTTCGGGTGCCACCTATGAGTGGCTTCATCTCAGGATTCAAGACTTTAAGTCTGTGAATGAGTACAACTCAGCCATGTTTAAGATAGTCTCAAAACTGAGTCTATGCGGCGAGACTGTAACTGATAAGCAGTTGTTGGAAAAGACTTTCCAGACAATGTCCTCAAGCAATTTGTTGCTTCAGCAACAATACAGACATAAAGGTTTTAAGACCTATAGTGAGCTCATCTCATGCCTATTGCTTGCAGAACAGAACAACGAGCTGCTCTTGAAGAACAATGAGCTTAGACCACTTGGATCTAAGCCTGTCCCTGAGGCAAATCATACCTCAAATGAGCCTGATGATGGTGCTGAAGCCAACCATGTCCGATATGACCATAAGGGCCGCGGATCCTCATATGGAAGAGGACGTGGCCGTAGAGGTCATGGGTGAGGACGTGGACAAGGTGGCAACAGCAAAGGGCGCAACACCCCTTATGACCGTCCAAACCAGTCCAATAATGGACAAGGTAAAGGCAGAGGCAATGGGACTTCTTCAAAGCCACAGAATCCTGCAAGCTCACCTTGCCATAGATGCGGAATGATGAATCATTGGGCAAAGAATTGCCGCACAGCCAAGCATCTGGTCGACCTCTATCAAGAGAGTCTTAAGGGCAAAAATCCGGAAGCGCACATGGTGTACAAGGATGGTGAGGACGATTTTTATCATGACAAGGACGACCTCATGGACTTTGAGACTTCAGACATACTCACTATGCTGAATGATGATCCAGTGGAATAATGTGATGCATCAAACGATTTGTGTTTGAATGCTTTTGGTGTTTTTAGGCTTTGAGAATTTTTTTTAAGTGCCTTTGCATTCTATGTTTTATTTTAAGAATAAACTATGTTTACTTTCATTTTCAATAATAATATGAATGATTCAGATTATATTTTTATTGTCAAGAATGAAAGGAAGTATGGACACACTTGTGGTTGATAGTGGGACAAGCCACACGATTCTTAAAGATAAGAAATTCTTTGTTAATCTAACATTGAAAGATGCCAATGTGAGCACAATAGCTGGTGTATCATCACTAATCAAAGGCCACGGCCAAGCTTATGTCTTGTTACCAAATGGGACACATCTAGAAATAGATGAAGCATTGTATTCTCCAAACTCTAAAAGAAGCCTGTTGAGCTTTAAAGACATTCGCAAGAATGGTCTTCATATTCAAACGAGTGGAGAAGGAGCCAAAGAGTTCTTAAACATCTTTGAGCTCGACCAAGACCATAAGAAGGTCTTGGAAATGATACCAGCTGTATCCACTGGTCTTTACCATGCTCAGATCAGTGCGGTCGAAGCCAATGTTATAACAATAAGCAAAGAGTTCAAGGAGAACTTTGCTTGAACGGCTAGGGCATCCAGGAACATCTATGATGCGTAGACTTATTCTAAATTCTAATGGTCATAACCTTAAAGGTAGACGAGTTGTTCCTAAGATCCATACATGTGTACCTTGTGCACAAGGAAAACTCCAAGTCCGACCATCACCAGTCAAAGTGACAAAGGAAACCATAGGTTTTCTGGAAAGAATACAAGGTGACATCTGTGGACCAATACACCCACCAAGTGGGACGTTTAGGTACTTCATGGTACTCATTGATGCGTCCACAAGATGGTCCCATGTGTGTTGGAATTCATGAGTGTTTGTCTCATGTCAAGAGAGTATTCAGTTAACTTGTAACTGAATACCTTCAACCATACAACAGGAACTCACTCAACAATGGAAGAGACAACCAACTGGTGGTTGAATCCTCTCACACAGCCTATACTATAACCAAGATCCTAGAGAGTAAACTGGTTATAGAAAGCTAAGAATCTCTAGTTTGAATCTAATCCTTGAGAAGTAACACAACACTTTAGAGTTTGTGCACTTAAGATGAATGGGATCTAGAATCAGTAAGCTAGAGTTTAAGAAGAAATAAGAAGAGTTTAAAGTGAATTTTACAAGTATTAGGCTGCCTTAAGAGAAAGAGAGTTAAGGCAGCCTCCAAATCATGATTCACTTGACCATTACATTGTGACTATTGTTTAGACACAAGAGAGGGAGAGAGAGCCACGAAATTGATGAGAGAAACTTGTATTAAGACTGGATAAATGTTACAAGAGGTGGTGAAGTCTTTAAATAGACAATCACTTACAATAAACAATGATTAAACAAGGGAATGACTAAACAAATATTATTGTGGGGTTTCTGATGAAGCCAGAAGGATGCAGCCAAGGTTAATCTCGACCAGAGGGAGTGAGAGTGACAGGAGAGAGGTTTACACAGCCTGGTTGAGTGAAAGTGACAGGTCCAGCTGCTTCTCTTAAGCAACATGTGACTTCTTCTTTTCAAATTCAAACCAGGCTCTCTTATTTTAATTCAAACATGTTTCCTTGACATCTCAGTGTTTCCCACGTCCATATTAAGTCTCCAAACTCCTTTCTTGCCTTGAAAGGTAAGTTAGGTCAAGATAGTAGCTTGTGGAGCAAGACTGCACAATCAGAACCAAATTGGCTTCTCTTGGTGAATTCTCTTTAGATCATCAACCAGCTTCTTCTTCTGGTCATTCCTTTCTTTATTTCAACACTCCCCCTCAAGCTTGACCATAGGAGATCCTTGGGCAAGCTTGGAACTGAGAGCACTTGCCTCATTAAAAACCTAAGTGTGGAAAACCTCATGGGATAAAACCATCACTTAGGGAAAAAGAGTGCAACTACCCTCAGCCTAGGGATTGGCCAGTGGGTTTATGAGTCTTAGGATCAAGTTTAGGGACTCATAAACCCTGGATCATGGCCTTACTTCAATGGCAAGCAGGCACCAATGCCTTCCTTGCTTCACACTCAAAACTGCTTGGAACTCTCCATGTGGCTGGTTCTTTGTCTCCCCCCTTCTTCTGACCTCTTGCCATCATCAAAGGGTTTGATCCACGACCAGACTCTCCATTATGAGCTCCAAGTACCTGATTCAAACAATGCACACACACATGCATCAATTCTCAAAGGGCAAACCTATTCAATCATAACCATAAGTATAGATAAAGGTACTTCCCTTGCATAAGAAGAATGGTCATTGGCTTCTCATATTAACACCCCTCCTCAAGCTTGACCTGAGAATGAGAGTATGTGGTCAAGCTTGGAAGATGAGAGCCAATGATGATAACCAATGCCTTGAGACCAGAAGCTTCATCAACCAGGTACAAGCACACATGCTATGGGCTGATTCATAGCTTCCCAACTGAAGGTAACTGTTCTAACTTCATATAGAAGCTGATCCATAGCTTCCCAACCAGAAGGTAACTGTTCTAACTCCATGCCTTGGGCTGATTCATAGCATTCCAATCAGCTTGACTCTCCACCTGATCTTCTTGTCAAGTAGTCTCTGATGGCCATCTGTTCTAACACCAAGTTGTTGCTGTCCTTGTTGAATTCTTCTTGCAGTGGCTTCTAGACAGGCCATGGAAGCTCATTTACAGCCCCCCTCAAGCTTGAATCCGAGTATAGGGGAGGAGACAAGCTTGATATGAGCTTTTAAGCCTCCTTGTCTACTCAGAAATTATTTCTCCATGGTCAGGAATATGCATCTTGTGCAGGCTCTGATCAACATGGGCAATCTGTCAAACCAACACTAAGACAAGCATCAGTAGACAACAAGAGACCAGAACATTGGTTTTCACCAAGTCTGATCTTTAAAACACAATTTAAATAAGCACAGCAGCAATGGAAAGATATCTTTAAGATTCTATCCTAGAAACACTCTCTGAATCCTAATCAACAAGATTAAGCTTTCAGGCAACAACACAATCAATTTTCCTAAGGGCATAAGCAAGACAATTCTTTCAAGACAGCTTAATAACCCTAGGCAGATTCTAACAAGAGATTGTGAGAAGAGAGAATTAAGTAACCAGAGTAAAAGTAACCAGAGAATAAGTAGAGATTTAGAGAATGATGTAACCAGAGAATCAGAGAATTAGAAAAGAGAGAAAAGAGAGTTTGCTCAAGAGTTCTAATGGACAGAGTTTTGCTCTGTTTTCTTGAGTTTTGCGGAAGCATTAACAGCCAGGAGCAACCAATACTCCTCATGAGTTTGGTGCTTTAGTAGCTGAAACACAATGGACCATTGAACAATTAATTTGCTCACTGATCTTAGACATGTGCCACTGGAATAACTCATGAACTGATGTTTTCCAGGGCAAGCAACAAAAGAACCAACAGAATAACACATGAACAAGTGTTTTCTGTGGCTTACACAACAAAGACACAATGGATCAAAACAGTTTGTCCACTGGTCAAATATTTTTAAAACATTTTTCAGAATCAGATTACTCAAGAATCTGTTCAAAAACATTTTTCAGAAACCTTTCTTTTTCTTTTTTTTTTTTTTAAAGTGATTTCAAGATACAATAATAATCTTTTCTCCCTCCCTCAGGCTGGTAAGAACATATTTCAGTCTTTCATCCAAACCTTAAACAATGAGGAGATCAAGGGGAGAGTCACTGATCATAAAAAAAAACATTTAAAGATTGCATCTTGAATTTTGGAAAACATACTTCATCTAACCTCTCTACTGCTCATGTTTTGAATCCTAGCCACACAGCTCATCAAAAACAATTTCAAAGTGAGAGAGAGAGCTTCAGGATGAAGTAGAACAGAGTGAGTTCAGCCCAAGAGAGCAACTAGGCTCTGATACCATGTTGGAATTCATGAGTGTTTGTCTCATGTCAAGAGAGTATTCAGTTAACTTGTAACTGAATACCTTCAACCATACAACAGGAACTCACTCAACAATGGAAGAGACAACCAACTGGTGGTTGAATCCTCTCACACAGCCTATACTATAACCAAGATCCTAGAGAGTAAACTGGTTATAGAAAGCTAAGAATCTCTAGTTTGAATCTAATCCTTGAGAAGTAACACAACACTTTAGAGTTTGTGCACTTAAGATGAATGGGATCTAGAATCAGTAAGCTAGAGTTTAAGAAGAAATAAGAAGAGTTTAAAGTGAATTTTACAAGTATTAGGCTGCCTTAAGAGAAAGAGAGTTAAGGCAGCCTCCAAATCATGATTCACTTGACCATTACATTGTGACTATTGTTTAGACACAAGAGAGGGAGAGAGAGCCACGAAATTGATGAGAGAAACTTGTATTAAGACTGGATAAATGTTACAAGAGGTGGTGAAGTCTTTAAATAGACAATCACTTACAATAAACAATGATTAAACAAGGGAATGACTAAACAAATATTATTGTGGGGTTTCTGATGAAGCCAGAAGGATGCAGCCAAGGTTAATCTCGACCAGAGGGAGTGAGAGTGACAGGAGAGAGGTTTACACAGCCTGGTTGAGTGAAAGTGACAGGTCCAGCTGCTTCTCTTAAGCAACATGTGACTTCTTCTTTTCAAATTCAAACCAGGCTCTCTTATTTTAATTCAAACATGTTTCCTTGACATCTCAGTGTTTCCCACGTCCATATTAAGTCTCCAAACTCCTTTCTTGCCTTGAAAGGTAAGTTAGGTCAAGATAGTAGCTTGTGGAGCAAGACTGCACAATCAGAACCAAATTGGCTTCTCTTGGTGAATTCTCTTTAGATCATCAACCAGCTTCTTCTTCTGGTCATTCCTTTCTTTATTTCAACAATGTGTGCCTATTATCCACACGGAATCTAGCCTTAGCTAGAGTTCTTGCTCAAATCATCAGATTGAAAGCACACTTTCCAGACTTTCCTTTGAAGACTATACGTCTTGATAATGCTGGTGAATTCACTTCCCAAGCCTTTTATGAGTACTGTATGTCCACGGGGTGACAGTTGAACACTCCGTGGCACATGTCCATACACAGAACGGCCTAGCCGAGTCCTTTATCAAAAGGATTCAGATGATTGCTAGACCTTTACTCATGAAAAGTAATCTTCCAGTCACAGCTTGGGGACATGCAGTATTGCATGCTGCGGAATTAATACGCATCAGACCATCTAGTGAACATAGATATTCACCATCCCAGCTCCTCATGGGTGAGAGCCAGACATCTCCCATCTTAAGACTTTTGGATGTGCTGTTTATTATCCAATAGTTCCACCACAAAGAACAAAGATGGGAGCTCAGAGAAGGATGAAAATATATGTTGGATATGATTCTCCCTCAATTATAAAATACCTCGAGCCAACCACGGGTGATTTATTTAAGGCCAGGTATGCAGATTGCCATTTTGTGGAATCTGAGTATCCAACATTGGGAGGAAATAATAGCAAGCTGGTAAAAGAAATTACATGGAATCATACATCCCAAGCATGGCAAGATCCTCGAACTCAAGTCTGTGATCTTGAAGTTCAGAAGATTATACATCTTCAAGAGCTAGCTAATAAATTGCCAGATTCCTTTGCTGACCCAAATAGAATGACCAAGTCATATATACCAGCTGCTAATGCACCAATAAGAATTGATGTCCAAAAGGGACAAAATCAAGTTGCTACAGAGTCTAAGACACGTCTGAAACGTGGTAGACCAATTGGTTCCAAAGATAAGAACCCTCGCATAAGTAAGAAAGGTGCTAAACAGACCGTGGGCGAGGGGGTGAAGGAGCTGGTCGATGTGGTCGATCCGTCCGTCCAAAAGGACCGGGACATGGACGAACCAACGTCCGGACATGGGCCGGGCGTACCAGCATCCTCAGACATGAACATTGGCATGGTTGCTAAGGGGCCTAATGAGATTTGGGACGCCAAAACTCAGGGTTCTGAACCACCTGACAATGAAGAGATCTCAATAAACTATGTCATGTCTGGAAAACAATGGAACAGAAAACATGTCGACATGGATGATTTATTTGCATATCATGTAGCACTTGAGATCATTGAAAATGATGAGGATCTAGAACCCACGTCCATTTATGAATGCATGCAAAGAAAAGATTGGCTTAAGTGGAAAGAAGCCATAAACGTGGAGTTAAACTCTTTCAAGAAGAAAGGTGTTTTTGGACCAATACTCCTAACACCACACAATCTAAAACCAGTGGGTTACAAATGGGTCTTTGTGAGAAAGAGAAATGAGAATGGTGAAGTCGTGAGGTATAAGGCCCGACTTGTTGCACAAGGATTCTCACAGAGACCAGGAATCGATTATGAGGAGACTTATTCTCCCGTGGTGGATGCAACAACATTCAGATTCCTTATAAGTCTGGCCATAAGAGAAAATCTTGATTTACGGTTAATGGATGTAGTAACCGCATATCTTTATGGACCACTGGACAATGACATATACATGAAAGTACCAGATGGTATTGAAATACCTAAGGATGCTAAAGGTTCTCGAGAACAGCATTGCATCAAGCTTAACAAAGCTTTGTACGGATTAAAACAATCTGGTCGTATGTGGTACAACAGATTGAGTGAGTACTTACTGAAAGAAGGCTACAAGAATGATCAAGTAAGCCCATGTATATTCATTAAGAAATCCGGCCAAGGCTATGTGATCATAGCCATGTATGTTGATGATCTAAACATACTTGGAACGGCCAAAGAGATTTCCCAAACAGTTGAATATCTCAAGAAAGAATTTGAGATGAAAGATTTGGGAAAAACCAAGTTTTGCTTGGGACTACAGATTGAACATCTTAAAGATGGAATCCTTGTGCATCAAAAGACCTATACTGAAAAGGTTCTTAAAAGGTTCAACGTGGATAAGTGTCATCCACTTAGTAGTCCCATGGTTGTAAGATCCCTTGGTCTAGACACTGATCCGTTTAGACCTAAGGCCGAGGATGAAGAGGTCCTTGGTCAAGAGTATCCTTACCTCAGTGCCATTGGCGCCTTGATGTACTTGACTACACATACTAGGCCGGACATTTGTTTTGCTGTGAGCCTATTGTCCAGATTCAGTTCATGTCCGACCATGAGGCATTGGAATGGGATCAAACACATTCTAAGATACCTACAAGGAACTAAGGATGTAGGTTTGTTTTATGCTAACCAAAACAAAGAAGATTTGGTTGGTTTTGCTGATGCAGGTTACCAGTCCGACCCACACAGTGCTAAGTCCCAGACCGGCTATGTTTTCACATATGGAGGCACGGCCATTTCATGGAGATCAGTCAAGCAGACCATATCAGCCACATCATCCAATCACTTGGAGATATTGGCAATCCATGAAGCAAGCAGAGAGTGTGTCTGGCTGAGACTCATGACACACCATACTCGGACAGCATGTGGGATCACGGATGGTAAAGACGAGCCGACCGTCCTTTATGAAGACAATGCGGCCTGCATAGCTCAGCTCAAAGATGGATACATCAAGGGTGACAAGAATAAGCACGTTCTCCCCAAGTTCTTCTTCACCCACGACCTTCAGAAAGAAGGAGAGGTCAAGGTACTCCAAGTCAGATCAAGCGAGAACTCAGCCGACCTCTTCACTAAGGCGTTACCAACATGCACGCTCAGGAATCTTATGCAGCAGATTGGTATGCGATCACTGAGAGATCTTCAGTGATGTTCACTTCAGAGGGAGTAATGCGGCTGTACTCTTTTTCCTATCCATAGGTTCCCTTTTACCACATTGGGTTTTGGGTTTACTATGGAAAGGTTTTAACGAGGCAATATTCCAAACGCATTACAAGCCCTAGACGGTTATGGCATTCAGGGGGAGTGTTGTAAACCAGATGGTTTATAGATTGCTCATAAACAGATGTTTCAACAGATCGAGGTTACACTTAACCAAGATTGTACTAAACCGAGATTGTACTAAACCAACCATGTGTTAATGGATTGGGCCTTGTTTCTCCTTTTATTCATAAGTGGCGACTTCTTAACTAAAGTTAAGAAAGTCCCATATTGCTTAAATTTGTAATAGGAGGCCAAACTCCAACCTATATAAGGAGAGCCTTGTTTGCTTATGAATAACATCTCATTCTTTCACAAACAAAGCATCCGATCTCTCTCTCTCTCTCTCTGGTTCGATTAGTTCTTAAGCAAGAACACTAGGATTAGAACATATGAGATTTATTCAACTTCCTGGTTATTCTCCACTGATTAGTGGTTCCAAATAAAGCTTCTTAGATCGTGGTTCATCCTGGTTTGATAAGAATCATGAAGATAATGGCATATGTCCGAACAGGCTAATCTGGAATCATTTGGATAGAAAGTGGGATATCTTCTTACTCACAACTCCTATGAGATTTATTCAACTTCCTGGTTATTCTCCACTGATTAGTGGTTCCCAATCAAGCTTCTTATATATTGGTTCATCCTGGTTTGATAAGAAGCATGAAGATATTGCCATATGTCCGAACAGGCTAATCTGGAATCATCTGGATAGAAAGTGAGATATCTTCTTACTCACAACTCCTATGAGATTTATTCAACTTCCTGGTTATTCTCCACTGATTAGTGGTTCCAAATAAAGCTTCTTAGATCGTGTTTCATCCTGGTTTGATAAGAATCATGAAGATATTGCCATATGTCCGAACAGGCTAATCTGGAATCATCTGGATAGAAGTGGGATATCTTCTTGCTCACAACACTTATGAGAGTTATTCAACTTCCTGGTTATTCTCCACTGATTAGTGGTTCCAAATAAAGCTTCTTAGATCGTGGTTCATCCTGGTTTAATAAGAATCATGAAGCTATTGTCATATGTCCGAAAAGGCTAATCTGGAATCATCTATATAGAAAGTGGGATATCTTCTTCCTCACAACTCCTATGAGATTTATTTAACTTCCTGGTTATTCTCCACTGAATAGTGGTTCCAAATAAAGCTTCTTAGACCGTGGTTCATCCTGGTTTGATAAGAATCATGAAGATAATGGCATATGTCCGAACAGGCTAATCTGGAATCATCTGGATAGAAAGTGGGATATCTTCTTACTCACAACTCCTATGAGATTTATTCAACTTCCTGGTTATTCTCCACTGAGTAGTGGTTCCCAATCAAGCTTCTTACATATTGGTTCATCCTGGTTTGATAAGAATCATGAAGATATTGCCATATGTCCAAACATGCTAATCTGGAATCATCTGGACAGAAAGTGGGATATCTTCTTAATCACAACTCCTATGAGATTTATTCAACTTCCTGGTTATTCTCCAGTGATTAGTGGTTCCAAATAAATCTTCTTAGATCGTGTTTCATCCTGGTTTGATAAGAATCATGAAGATATTGCCATATGTCCGAACAGGCTAATCTGGAATCATCTGGATAGAAGGTGGGATATCTTCTTGCTCACAACACTTATGAGATTTATTCAACTTCCTGGTTATTCTCCACTGATTAGTGGTTCCAAATAAAGCTTCTTAGATCGTGGTTCATCCTGGTTTGATAAGAATCATGAAGCTATTGTCATATGTCCGAAAAGGCTAATCTGGAATCATCTGGATAGAAAGTGGGATATCTTCTTACTCACAACTCCTATGAGATTTATTCAACTTCCTGGTTATTCTCCACTGATTAGTGGTTCCAAATAAAGCTTCTTAGATCGTGGTTCATCCTGGTTTGATAAGAATCATGAAGATAATGGCATATGTCCGAACAGGCTAATCTGGAATCATCTGGATAGAAGGTGGGATATCTTCTTGCTCACAACACTTATGAGATTTATTCAACTTCCTGGTTATTCTCCACTGATTAGTGGTTCCAAATAAAGCTTCTTAGATCGTGGTTCATCCTGGTTTGATAAGAATCATGAAGATATTGCCATATGTCCGAACAGCTAATCTAGAATCATCTGGATAGAAAGTGGGATATCTTCTTACTCACAACTCCTATGAGATTTATTCAACTTCCTGGTTATTCTCCACTGATTAGTGGTTCCAAATAAAGCTTCTTAGATCGTGGTTCATCCTGGTTTGATAAGAATCATGAAGATAATGGCATATGTTCAAACAGGCTTATCTGGAATCATCTGGATAGAAAGTGGGATATCTTCTTACTCACAACTTCTATGAGATTTATTCAACTTCCTGGTTATTCTCCACTGATTAGTGGTTCCCAATCAAGCTTCTTATATATTGGTTCATCCTGGTTTGATAAGAATCATGAAGATATTGCCATATGTCCGAACAGGCTAATCTGGAATCATCTGGATAGAAAGTGGGATATCTTCTTACTCACAACTCCTATGAGATTTATTCAACTTCCTGGTTATTCTCCACTGATTAGTGGTTCCAAATAAAGCTTCTTAGATCGTGGTTCATCCTGGTTTGATAAGAATCATGAAGATAATGCCATATGTCCGAACAGGCTAATCTGGAATCATCTGGATAGAAGTGGGATATCTTGTTGCTCACAACACTTATAAGATTTATTCAACTTCCTGGTTATTCTCCACTGATTAGTGGTTCCAAATAAAGCTTCTTAGATCGTGGTTCATCCTGGTTTGATAAGAATCATGAAGATAATGGCATATGTCCGAACAGGCTAATCTGGAATCATCTGGATAGAAGGTGGGATATCTTCTTGCTCACAACACTTATGAGATATATTCAACTTCCTGGTTATTCTCCACTGATTAGTGGTTCCAAATAAAGCTTCTTAGATCGTGGTTCATCCTGGTTTGATAAGAATCATGAAGATAATGGAAATATGTCCGAACAGGCTAATCTGGAATCATCTGGATAGAAAGTGGGATATCTTCTTACTCACAACTCCTATGAGATTTATTCAACTTCCTGGTTATTCTCCACTGATTAGTGGTTCCAAATAAAGCTTCTTAGATCGTGGTTCATCCTGGTTTGATAAGAATCATGAAGCTATTGTCATATGTCCGAACAGGCTAATCTGGAATCATCTGGATAAAAAGTGGGATATCTTCTTCCTCACAACTCCTATGATGTTGTAAACCAGATGGTTTATGGATTGCTCATAACCAGATGTTTCAACAGATCGAGGTTACACTTAACCAAGATTGTACTAAACCGAGATTGTACTAAACCAACCATGTGTTAATGGATTGGGCCTTGTTTCTCCTTTTATTCATAAGTAGCGACTTCTTAACTAAAGTTAAGAAAGTCCACATTGCTTAACTTTGTAATAGGAGGCCAAACTCCAACCTATATAAGGAGAGCCTTGTTTGCTTATGAATAACATCTCATTCTTTCACAAACAAAGCATTCGATCTCTCTCTCTCTGGTTCGATTAGTTCTTAAGCAAGAACACTAGGATTAGAACACGTTATCAGCACGATCTTGCTCAAGATCAACCAACTCGGAGACCATCATAAACCCTAGCCGCCGCCAACCACTTCTCTCTCTAAGATCTTTTACATTCAGTTGTTTCTTAGATCTTAAACTAATCATACTTTGAATCCTTTCTTTGTTTGATTGATTAAGGTTTCTAAGAGAGGAACCAAGGAGAAGAATCGGCAAAGTAAAAGGTTAGATCTCAAAACCCTAATTTTTACTTGCAACTCAAGTTTATTTTCGGTTTCATCTTTCTTATTTTGAATCCGATTTTAAAAGTTGATCTAGTTCTTGTTTAAAAAACTTATAAATCGATTTTATTAAATCTTATAAACTCTATTAGATCATATTTGATCAGATCCGAAATTCTAAACCTAAACCCTAAAATTTCGGATCTCAAAACCCTAAAATCCCTCATAACTTCAGTTTTGTATTAGACAACAAGCGATACCCCTTTTAAGGATGACACGCTATATGTCTAAATCAAAACATAAGTCTATGTTTAACCAAAACTTAAAATCTGATTTGAATCTTTAAAATCTAATCCTTAAAGTTAATATCAGATTAAAAGGAAATTTAAATCATAAGAAAATTCTAAGCATGTGATAACATGACTTTTATTTTGTAAAAGACAACAAGTGATACCCCTTATTAAAGGATGATACGCTATATGTCTAAAACAAAATTAGTCTTATGTTTCCACATTTTTGATCAATGATCCACACCATTGTGTGGTTAGATCTTGAATTTTTAGTCAATGATCCATACTACTTAGTATGGCTAGACAATAAGGTCAATGATAGACCATGGTCGATGATGTGTACCTTCCGGTACGACTAGACCACAGGCCGTATTGGTCGATGAAGTACCTTCCGGTACAGCTAGCCCACAGGCTGCATGAGTCAATGAAGTGTACCCTAGGTACGACCAAGACCATGCTCTCATCCATCTTATTTTTTTAAAAGCAAGTTGATGGATGAATTATAAGAAAATAAAATTTTCTAAAGACCTAAACACTCTGATCTTTGTTTCAGATGGCCAAAATCGCAAATTTGGATTTTGCACCTCTAACTGTGAGGGGTGACAATTACCTACAATGGGTGTTGAGATGAAGTGGTAATAAGAGAAGAGAAGAAGTGTTGAGCATATTTGGAGTTGGCACTATTACAGTAACTTTTAGTTACCACAGTAAATAAGAAGTTACTGTAATAGTGAAAGGTGAAAAGAAGTTACCCGGGCAAGTGAGAAGAGATGGCAAGAGCTTTGGACTAAGGAAGAGTCTATGAATAGTGATCAGACCGTTGTGGTCTGTGTGGAGGAAGAGAGGCGAGCATAGACAGCTTTGGACAGGCTGTAAAGGTCCGAAGCATGTGAGCTCTCTCAGCCTTTCATTTCAAACCAGCCAGCCTTGCCATGTTGACCTCACATGCTTAGCATAGTGTTTTCTCTTTAGCTTCTGCGCAAACCCTTGTCTTACTTCTCTCTATATATTTGTAATCTCAGCTTATTAATAAAGAATGATGTATGAGCTCTCAAATAGTGAAATATGATTCCTTTGTTCTTAAACTCTTAGATCTTTGATTCACAAACTCTCTCAATCTCTTAATACTCTTTCTAAACTATAAAATGATATGGTATCAGAGCCAGGTTGATTAAAAGGGAAGAGTATTTCGTGATCTTTGAAGAATGTTCTTGAGTGTTCTTGAGTGTTTGGTGAGCTAGATCCTTTTTCGTTTTGAGTTTGGGTCTGTTGATGTTTCTTTTGGAGGGCAAGCTTCAAGGAGGTTCCTTTAGGTGTTTGACAAGCTCAGGAAGATAGTCTAGCCCGCTGAGAAGCTTGGCGAGTTGTTTTTGAGAGTCTTGAAGGAAGATTTAAGCTAAAGCTTGGCGCTTTGGCTGTTGTTTGTGGATTGCGGAGTCTTGTGTGTTGATTTCTGTGTTTGCGGTTGGTTAGTGATGAATAACAACCAGTGTAACAGGGAAATGGAGTGGAGTTGGTCAATCTGGTTGAAGACAGCCTTGGAGAGCTGTGGGATTGGGAGAAATGATGCAAAGGTGGGATCTTTGAAGGAGGTCACTACTGATAGTGTAAAGGTGGGATCTTTGAAGGAGGTCACTACTGATGAGAGTAATGATGTAAAGGTAGAGTCTTTGAAGGAGATGGCTACTGATGGGAGTACACTGCTCAAGGGGATTGAAGATGTTCATGAGAACAAGATCAGTCTTAGGAGAGTGCGTGAGGTCAAGGAGGGGATCCTTGAAGGTAGAGATCATCTAATGGAGCTGCAACACTTGTGGGATGAACTACAAGAGTTGAGAACTCGTGTGGATGCTACACCAAAGCAAGAGGTGATAGCAAGGCTCTTGGTGAGCATGAAGTTATCTTATGGATGGCTAGTAGAGATAATTCTCAATGGAGAACAACTCGCAGATGTGGAAGGAATGTGTGTGCTGGTGGAGAGAGCACACAAGATGATGAGAGATTGGTTAACCATGAGTAGGAGTGAGGGCTCATGGAGACTAACCAGGAGTAGGAGTGAGAACTTCTGGAAGAAGAGGAAGGGGAGAATGCTTGCTAAGGGGTTTAGCAACATGGTAAGGTGTAGGAAGAGAGTTGTGGGAGTATGCAACTACTCTGCCTATATGGGAGAAGGAAGCATGATTCC
The DNA here is from genome assembly GCF_000801105.2 of Raphanus sativus. Taxonomy (NCBI): domain Eukaryota; kingdom Viridiplantae; phylum Streptophyta; class Magnoliopsida; order Brassicales; family Brassicaceae; genus Raphanus; species Raphanus sativus. The sequence goes on along the minus strand of NW_026615587.1, from coordinate 20,005 downwards.
AAAGAAGCCAGAAGTAGATGAGCATGTAACCAAGGAGGAATGGAGTGAGTTTGTTAAGCATATGTATGCTTTGGTTACGACCCGGAGGGATAGCTCTCCTACCAAAGCATACACATCAAACAAACCCATTATCATTGATTCTGGTGCAAGTCATCACATGATCAGTGATAGACATCTACTAAAGGATATAAAAACATCCAGTGGAGGAGTAAAGATAGCAAATGGGGACATGATCCCCATAGAAGGAGTGGGGAAGCTCAAACTGTTTGACAAGGAGACCAATGCATTCTACATGCCTCGGTTTGAATCAAACTTGCTATCAGTGAAGAGAGCAACGGTTGATCTAGGGTGTCAAGTAGTATTCAGGCCAGAAGAAGTGGAGTTTCAAGACTTAAAGACTGGAAGAGTCATTGGTAGAGGTGATAGCAAAAATCAGCTATACCATCTACTTGTGACCAAGGAGTTTCCTAATCCTATGTGTTTGAGCAGTGCTGCTGAGAAAGTGGACAACATGATTTGGCATGCAAGGCTAGGACATCCACACGCTCGTGCTATTGGATTGGTAATGCCTAAAATGTCATTCAACCACTTGGAGTGTGAAGCATGCATTCTAGGGAAGCATTGTAGGACAGTGTTCCCAACTTCAGAGACAACCTATGAGCAATGCTTTGATCTAGTTCACTCGGATGTGTGGACTGCTCCATGCATGTCTAGAGATAGCCAGAAGTACTTTGTGACTTTCATTGATGAGAAGTCAAAGTATACTTGGCTGACATTGCTTCCATCTAAGGACAGGGTGTTGGAGGCGTTTATGAACTTCCAGGCATATGTATCCAATCAATACAATGCCTCGGTGAAGATATTGAGGTCAGACAATGGAGGTGAATACATCAGCAATGCATTCAAGAGCCATCTAGCCAAGCATGGGATTGTGCACCAGACTAGTTGTCCTTATACACCACAGCAGAATGGTGTAGCTGAGAGGAAGAATAGACACTTAATGGAGGTTGCAAGGTCAATGATGTTTCATGCAAATGTCCCAAAGAGATTTTGGGGAGATGCTGTGCAAACTGCTTGCTATCTTATCAACCGGGTCCCAACAAGGATTCTGAAGGATGTGTCTCCATTTGAGGTGTTGAATAAGAAGAAGCCTTTCATTGATCATCTAAGGGTATTTGGATGTGTGTGCTATGTGATGACTCCAGGAGAACTGAGGAACAAGTTGGAAGCCAAGAGTACAAAGGCTATGTTCATTGGATACTCCAACACACAAAAGGGTTATAAGTGTTATGATCCTGATGAGAAGAGAGTGATGGTGTCTAGAGAAGTGAAGTTTGTTGAAACAAAAGGGTATTATGAAGAAAAAGAGTGGGAAAATTTGAAGGACTTGTCTCAAGCTCCATCTGATAGGGCAACAACACTGAGAGTGATGTTGGAAAGGTTAGGGATAGGAGTATCCCTGGATCCGAGTTCTGGAAGAAGAGAGTCTTCCAACCAGCATGGTGAAGCTGTGAGAACAACTCCTCTTGATCATGAGAGGGGGAATGGGACTGAATCTCAAAATCAAGGAGATTCAAGTCAACAACATGATCAAGAGGCGACTGCTGGAGTAGAGAGTGGTGCTCAATCTAGTGAAGATGAGCAAAGAGAAGCTACTTCTACTGGTTCAGATACTCAATCTAGTGAAGATTGGGGAGAAGATTCTGGTGGATCAGATGAGAGTGGTGAACAAGAGCCACAAGAAGAGGAACAAGTGCAAGAGTTAAGGAGAAGCACTAGGGTGAAGAGAGATTCCTCCAACTGGGTAAACACAAGAGTGTACTACAATGCCCAGGCTGTGGAGCATCCATCTCAAGCCGTGTGTTCCTTTGCAGAGTTCCCGGATGAACATGTAGCTTTCACAGTAAGCTTGGATGAGTGTTACATCCCAAGAACTTATGAGGAAGCTGTAGCTATAAAGGAGTGGAGAGAATCAGTGGCTGATGAGTCTGGAGCTATGATTAAAAATGAAACTTGGTATGAGAGTGAGCTACCTAAAGGGAAGAAGGCAGTGACAAGTAAATGGGTGTTCACAATCAAATTCTATCCAGATGGGAGAATAGAGAGGCGCAAGTCTAGGCTGGTGGCAAGGGGATTTACTCAGACATATGGTGAGGACTATGTGGAGACCTTTGCACCAGTGGCTAAGCTCCACACTATCAGGATTGTATTGTCTCTAGCTGTGAATCTTGAGTGGGATTTGTGGCAAATGGATGTGAAGAATGCATTTCTTCAAGGAGAATTGGAAGATGAAGTGTATATGCATCCACCACCAGGTCTTGAACATCTAGTCAAGAAGGGCAATGTGCTGAGGTTAAAGAAAGCTATCTATGGTCTTAAGCAATCTCCAAGGGCGTGGTACAATAAGCTGAGCACTACACTGAATGGGAGAGGATTCAGGAAGTCAGAGTTGGATCACACTCTCTTTACCTTAACCACTACATCCGGGATTATTGTGTTGCTGGTCTATGTTGATGATATCATCATCACAAGAAGTGATAAGGAAGGCATCAAGGCTACAAAGGAGTATCTTAAAGCAAGTTTTGAGATCAAAGACTTGGGAGAAATGAAGTACTTCCTTGGAATTGAGATATGCAGATCAAAGGAAGGGTTGTTTCTGTCTCAAAGGAAGTATGTGATTGATCTCTTGAAAGGAGCTGATGCATATGGGGGAAAGACAGCAAAGATGCCAATGGAGGATGGTTACAAGGTTCCACGTGAGGGGGAGATTGAGGATAGCAAGCCATTTCATGATCCTAAGCTATACAGAAAGATAGTGGGGAAACTGATCTACCTTACCATCACAAGACCTGATGTGTGCTTTGCGGTGAATCAAGTGAGTCAGCACATGCAAGTTCCTAAGGAGCATCATTGGAGAATGGTGGAAAGGATCTTGATGTATCTGAATGGAACGACTGGTCTTGGAGTTTGGATGGGATGTAACAAGAGCACTGAGGTTGTAGGCTACTGTGATGCGGATTGGGCTGGAGACCGAGCAGACAGAAGATCAACAACCGGCTATTGTACATTCATTGGAGGTAATCTTGTCACATGGAAGAGCAAGAAGCAGAAGGTGGTGTCTTGTTCTAGTGCTGAGGCCGAGTATAGAGCTATGCTTAAACTCACTAACGAGCTTGTATGGATCAAGGGGATTCTGAAGCATTTGGAGATTGAGCAAGCAACTCCAATGGTTATGCACTGTGATAATCAAGCAGCCATCCATATAGCCTCTAACTCAGTGTTCCATGAAAGAACCAAACACATTGAGGTGGATTGTCACAAGGTGAGGCAGATGATGATACTTGGGGTGATTCTGCCTTGTTACACTAGGAGTGAGGATCAGTTGGCTGATGTGTTCACAAAGGCAGCAAGGCAAAAGACAATGGAGTCCATTCATATCAGATTGGGGCTCATTGATCTTTCGCCTAAGCACTAGTCTATACACTCTCCTGATCATGTGATCTCTACTCTTTCCTCATTAAGGTTTTGTCCCAATGGGTTTTTCCTTAATGAGGTTTTAACGAGGGAGATCTCATGGTCCTTCCAAGCTTGACTTGTTTCACATGGTCAAGCTTGAGGGGGAGTGTTGAGATGAAGTGGTAATAAGAGAAGAGAAGAAGTGTTGAGCATATTTGGAGTTGGCACTATTACAGTAACTTTTAGTTACCACAGTAAATAAGAAGTTACTGTAATAGTGAAAGGTGAAAAGAAGTTACCCGGGCAAGTGAGAAGAGATGGCAAGAGCTTTGGACTAAGGAAGAGTCTATGAATAGTGATCAGACCGTTGTGGTCTGTGTGGAGGAAGAGAGGCGAGCATAGACAGCTTTGGACAGGCTGTAAAGGTCCGAAGCATGTGAGCTCTCTCAGCCTTTCATTTCAAACCAGCCAGCCTTGCCATGTTGACCTCACATGCTTAGCATAGTGTTTTCTCTTTAGCTTCTGCGCAAACCCTTGTCTTACTTCTCTCTATATATTTGTAATCTCAGCTTATTAATAAAGAATGATGTATGAGCTCTCAAATAGTGAAATATGATTCCTTTGTTCTTAAACTCTTAGATCTTTGATTCACAAACTCTCTCAATCTCTTAATACTCTTTCTAAACTATAAAATGATATAGTTTAGATGAAGTGGTAGTGAATAAGAAATAGTGCGAACCAACACCACTAGATGTCGAGATTTCTCTTGGAGCCAAAGGCCTAGAAAGCTACTAAGCTACTAAGAAAGAGAACTCTAAGACCCTCATGCTCATCCGTCATCACATTGAGGAGAGCTTAAAAGCTCAGTACCTCACAGTGAGTAATCCATACGAGTTATGGAAAGAGCTTCAGATGAGATATGATCACCAGAAGACCTTGATTCTTCCGGGTGCCACCTATGAGTGGCTTCATCTCAGGATTCAAGACTTTAAGTCTGTGAATGAGTACAACTCAGCCATGTTTAAGATAGTCTCAAAACTGAGTCTATGCGGCGAGACTGTAACTGATAAGCAGTTGTTGGAAAAGACTTTCCAGACAATGTCCTCAAGCAATTTGTTGCTTCAGCAACAATACAGACATAAAGGTTTTAAGACCTATAGTGAGCTCATCTCATGCCTATTGCTTGCAGAACAGAACAACGAGCTGCTCTTGAAGAACAGTGAGCTTAGACCACTTGGATCTAAGCCTATCCCTAAGGCAAATCATACCTCAAATGAGCCTGATGATGGTGCTGAAGCCAACCATGTCCGATATGACCATAAGGGCCGCGGATCCTCATATGGAAGAGGACGTGGCCGTAGAGGTCATGGGTGAGGACGTGGACAAGGTGGCAACAGCAAAGGGCGCAACACCCCTTATGACCGTCCAAACCAGTCCAATAATGGACAAGGTAAAGGCAGAGGCAATGGGACTTCTTCAAAGCCACAGAATCCTGCAAGCTCACCTTGCCATAGATGCGGAATGATGAATCATTGGGCAAAGAATTGCCGCACAGCCAAGCATCTGGTCGACCTCTATCAAGAGAGTCTTAAGGGCAAGAATCCGGAAGCGCACATGGTGTACAAGGATGGTGAGGACGATTTTTATCATGACAAGGACGACCTCATGGACTTTGAGACTTCAGACATACTCACTATGCTGAATGATGATCCAGTGGAATAATGTGATGCATCAAACGATTTGTGTTTGAATGCTTTTGGTGTTTTTAGGCTTTGAGAATTTTTTTTAAGTGCCTTTGCATTCTATGTTTTATTTTAAGAATAAACTATGTTTACTTTCATTTTCAATAATAATATGAATGATTCAGATTATATTTTTATTGTCAAGAATGAAAGGAAGTATGGACACACTTGTGGTTGATAGTGGGACAAGCCACACGATTCTTAAAGATAAGAAATTCTTTGTTAATCTAACATTGAAAGATGCCAATGTGAGCACAATAGCTGGTGTATCATCACTAATCAAAGGCCACGGCCAAGCTTATGTCTTGTTACCAAATGGGACACATCTAGAAATAGATGAAGCATTGTATTCTCCAAACTCTAAAAGAAGCCTGTTGAGCTTTAAAGACATTCGCAAGAATGGTCTTCATATTCAAACGAGTGGAGAAGGAGCCAAAGAGTTCTTAAACATCTTTGAGCTCGACCAAGACCATAAGAAGGTCTTGGAAATGATACCAGCTGTATCCACTGGTCTTTACCATGCTCAGATCAGTGCGGTCGAAGCCAATGCTATAACAATAAGCAAAGAGTTCAAGGAGAACTTTGCTTGAACGGCTAGGGCATCCAGGAACATCTATGATGCGTAGACTTATTCTAAATTCTAATGGTCATAACCTTAAAGGTAGACGAGTTGTTCCTAAGATCCATACATGTGTACCTTGTGCACAAGGAAAACTCCAAGTCCGACCATCACCAGTCAAAGTGACAAAGGAAACCATAGGTTTTCTGGAAAGAATACAAGGTGACATCTGTGGACCAATACACCCACCAAGTGGGACGTTTAGGTACTTCATGGTACTCATTGATGCGTCCACAAGATGGTCCCATGTGTGCCTATTATCCACACGGAATCTAGCCTTAGCTAGAGTTCTTGCTCAAATCATCAGATTGAAAGCACACTTTCCAGACTTTCCTTTGAAGACTATACGTCTTGATAATGCTGGTGAATTCACTTCCCAAGCCTTTTATGAGTACTGTATGTCCACGGGGTGACAGTTGAACACTCCGTGGCACATGTCCATACACAGAACGGCCTAGCCGAGTCCTTTATCAAAAGGATTCAGATGATTGCTAGACCTTTACTCATGAAAAGTAATCTTCCAGTCACAGCTTGGGGACATGCAGTATTGCATGCTGCGGAATTAATACGCATCAGACCATCTAGTGAACATAGATATTCACCATCCCAGCTCCTCATGGGTCGAGAGCCAGACATCTCCCATCTTAAGACTTTTGGATGTGCTGTTTATTATCCAATAGTTCCACCACAAAGAACAAAGATGGGAGCTCAGAGAAGGATGAAAATATATGTTGGATATGATTCTCCCTCAATTATAAAATACCTCGAGCCAACCACGGGTGATTTATTTAAGGCCAGGTATGCAGATTGCCATTTTGTGGAATCTGAGTATCCAACATTGGGAGGAAATAATAGCAAGCTGGTAAAAGAAATTACATGGAATCATACATCCCAAGCATGGCAAGATCCTCGAACTCAAGTCTGTGATCTTGAAGTTCAGAAGATTATACATCTTCAAGAGCTAGCTAATAAATTGCCAGATTCCTTTGCTGACCCAAATAGAATGACCAAGTCATATATACCAGCTGCTAATGCACCAATAAGAATTGATGTCCAAAAGGGACAAAATCAAGTTGCTACAGAGTCTAAGACACGTCTGAAACGTGGTAGACCAATTGGTTCCAAAGATAAGAACCCTCGCATAAGTAAGAAAGGTGCTAAACAGACCGTGGGCGAGGGGGTGAAGGAGCTGGTCGATGTGGTCGATCCGTCCGTCCAAAAGGACCGGGACATGGACGAACCAACGTCCGGACATGGGCCGGGCGTACCAGCATCCTCAGACATGAACATTGGCATGGTTGCTAAGGGGCCTAATGAGATTTGGGACGCCAAAACTCAGGGTTCTGAACCACCTGACAATGAAGAGATCTCAATAAACTATGTCATGTCTGGAAAACAATGGAACAGAAAACATGTCGACATGGATGATTTATTTGCATATCATGTAGCACTTGAGATCATTGAAAATGATGAGGATCTAGAACCCACGTCCATTTATGAATGCATGCAAAGAAAAGATTGGCTTAAGTGGAAAGAAGCCATAAACGTGGAGTTAAACTCTTTCAAGAAGAAAGGTGTTTTTGGACCAATACTCCTAACACCACACAATCTAAAACCAGTGGGTTACAAATGGGTCTTTGTGAGAAAGAGAAATGAGAATGGTGAAGTCGTGAGGTATAAGGCCCGACTTGTTGCACAAGGATTCTCACAGAGACCAGGAATCGATTATGAGGAGACTTATTCTCCCGTGGTGGATGCAACAACATTCAGATTCCTTATAAGTCTGGCCATAAGAGAAAATCTTGATTTACGGTTAATGGATGTAGTAACCGCATATCTTTATGGACCACTGGACAATGACATATACATGAAAGTACCAGATGGTATTGAAATACCTAAGGATGCTAAAGGTTCTCGAGAACAGCATTGCATCAAGCTTAACAAAGCTTTGTACGGATTAAAACAATCTGGTCGTATGTGGTACAACAGATTGAGTGAGTACTTACTGAAAGAAGGCTACAAGAATGATCAAGTAAGCCCATGTATATTCATTAAGAAATCCGGCCAAGGCTATGTGATCATAGCCATGTATGTTGATGATCTAAACATACTTGGAACGGCCAAAGAGATTTCCCAAACAGTTGAATATCTCAAGAAAGAATTTGAGATGAAAGATTTGGGAAAAACCAAGTTTTGCTTGGGACTACAGATTGAACATCTTAAAGATGGAATCCTTGTGCATCAAAAGACCTATACTGAAAAGGTTCTTAAAAGGTTCAACATGGATAAGTGTCATCCACTTAGTAGTCCCATGGTTGTAAGATCCCTTGGTCTAGACACTGATCCGTTTAGACCTAAGGCCGAGGATGAAGAGGTCCTTGGTCCAGAGTATCCTTACCTCAGTGCCATTGGCGCCTTGATGTACTTGACTACACATACTAGGCCGGACATTTGTTTTGCTGTGAGCCTATTGTCCAGATTCAGTTCATGTCCGACCATGAGGCATTGGAATGGGATCAAACACATTCTAAGATACCTACAAGGAACTAAGGATGTAGGTTTATTTTATGCTAACCAAAACAAAGAAGATTTGGTTGGTTTTGCTGATGCAGGTTACCAGTCCGACCCACACAGTGCTAAGTCCCAGACCGGCTATGTTTTCACATATGGAGGCACGGCCATTTCATGGAGATCAGTCAAGCAGACCATATCAGCCACATCATCCAATCACTCGGAGATATTGGCAATCCATGAAGCAAGCAGAGAGTGTGTCTGGCTGAGACTCATGACACACCATATTCGGACAGCATGTGGGATCACGGATGGTAAAGACGAGCCGACCGTCCTTTATGAAGACAATGCGGCCTGCATAGCTCAGCTCAAAGATGGATACATCAAGGGTGACAAGACTAAGCACGTTCTCCCCAAGTTCTTCTTCACCCACGACCTTCAGAAAGAAGGAGAGGTCAAGGTACTCCAAGTCAGATCAAGCGAGAACTCAGCCGACCTCTTCACTAAGGCATTACCAACATGCACGCTCAGGAAGCTTATGCAGCAGATTGGTATGCGATCACTGAGAGACCTTCAGTGATGTTCACTTCAGGGGGAGTAATGCGGCTGTACTCTTTTTCCTATCCATAGGTTCCCTTTTACCACATTGGGTTTTGGGTTTACTATGGAAAGGTTTTAACGAGGCAATATTCCAAACGCATTACAAGCCCTAGACGGTTATGGCATTCAGGGGGAGTGTTGTAAACCAGATGGTTTATAGATTGCTCATAAACAGATGTTTCAACAGATCGAGGTTACACTTAACCAAGATTGTACTAAACCGAGATTGTACTAAACCAACCATGTGTTAATGGATTGGGCCTTGTTTCTCCTTTTATTCATAAGTGGCGACTTCTTAACTAAAGTTAAGAAAGTCCCATATTGCTTAAATTTGTAATAGGAGGCCAAACTCCAACCTATATAAGGAGAGCCTTGTTTGCTTATGAATAACATCTCATTCTTTCACAAACAAAGCATCCGATCTCTCTCTCTCTCTCTCTGGTTCGATTAGTTCTTAAGCAAGAACACTAGGATTAGAACATATGAGATTTATTCAACTTCCTGGTTATTCTCCACTGATTAGTGGTTCCAAATAAAGCTTCTTAGATCGTGGTTCATCCTGGTTTGATAAGAATCATGAAGATAATGGCATATGTCCGAACAGGCTAATCTGGAATCATTTGGATAGAAAGTGGGATATCTTCTTACTCACAACTCCTATGAGATTTATTCAACTTCCTGGTTATTCTCCACTGATTAGTGGTTCCCAATCAAGCTTCTTATATATTGGTTCAACCTGGTTTGATAAGAAGCATGAAGATATTGCCATATGTCCGAACAGGCTAATCTGGAATCATCTGGATAGAAAGTGAGATATCTTCTTACTCACAACTCCTATGAGATTTATTCAACTTCCTGGTTATTCTCCACTGATTAGTGGTTCCAAATAAAGCTTCTTAGATCGTGGTTCATCCTGGTTTAATAAGAATCATGAAGCTATTGTCATATGTCCGAACAGGCTAATCTGGAATCATCTATATAGAAAGTGGGATATCTTCTTCCTCACAACTCCTATGAGATTTATTTAACTTCCTGGTTATTCTCCACTTAATAGTGGTTCCAAATAAAGCTTCTTAGACCGTGGTTCATCCTGGTTTGATAAGAATCATGAAGATAATGGCATATGTCCGAACAGGCTAATCTGGAATCATCTGGATAGAAAGTGGGATATCTTCTTACTCACAACTCCTATGAGATTTATTCAACTTCCTGGTTATTCTCCACTGAGTAGTGGTTCCCAATCAAGCTTCTTACATATTGGTTCTATTGACACAAAGACATAATAAACAAGAGAAGAAGATCAGGTGACTTGAAGATTATGAGTTATGTGTGCAAGCTTGAAGAACAAGTATTAGGCGCCATGCAAGACTTGTGTCACAAGCTGTCAAGACTTACCCTAGCTTATCTTGGAAGGCAAGGGAAAGTTTAAACTCGCCAGAAGATGTCAAATAATCAAGAGGACCGTTGGAGAGTGTCATTGACACAAGAAGAATGATTTAAATAAGCAATGTCACATGATCCACTTAAGGAGTGAACCGTTGAGGACCTGTCACTATCCATGGATCAGACCACCTTAGTTTATTCTTATTCTTGTTGTCCTTACTCTCACTGATCTCTCTTTAAATATGTATGTTGTCACACTGAATAAAATTAAGGGAAAGAGTTCTCCTTTCAATCTCTCTCACTCGCCAACTCTCTCTCTCTCTCTCACTCTTTACTCTGTTCTTTACTCTGTTTCATACTCTGTTTCTCATATTTCTAACATGGTATCAGAGCTATAAGCTCCTGATTACCTTTCTCTTCCGCAACATCACTCTGTTTACTCATTCTCTACTGATTTTCTACTTCATTTTCTCTATTTTCTCTTCAGATTTCTTTTATCCAGTGGATAATAAATCTGTGTTCTTGAGTGTTCTTGAGTGTTCTTGAATTTTTTTTTCTTCACTTCCTGAGTTGTGCTCACTCTACTCTGTCCCTATATTTATTTCTTGAGAGTTTATCTGTTCTGGACTTGATTCTTTTTCAGTTCTAGAATTTATTTCTCTCAACCCCAGCCTTGAAATTTCAAATATTTCTTGGCGCCAAGCTTGAAGGATGGAGAGCTACAACCATGTGAAGATTCCAGTTACACTTAAGGGACCAGGAAACTACATTACCTGGTCTAGGATGACCATGACAGCCCTTGGAGGAAGAGGACTTTGGCAGCATGTGACTTCAAGCTCAGCTCCAAAGCAAACCACCCAAGGAGAAGATGGCAAGGAGATTGTAGTGGTAGATGAAGGCAAATGGGCTCAGGAAGATCTCATGGTGCTGTCTATCTTGCATAGCTCTCTTGATGGTCCACTTATGGACACCTACTGTCACTGCACAACTCCAAAACAGTTGTGGGACACTTTGCAAAGGGTTTATGGCAACACTTCAAACCTCACCAGAATCTATGAAGTGAAGAGAGCCATCAACAACTTGCAGCAAGAAGAAGGAGACTTCACCAAGCATCTTGGGAAGTATAGTCAGCTATGGTCTGAGCTAGAGATGCTAAGACCAGGCACCAATGACCCTGAAGTGATTGAGGCTAGGCGTGAGCAAGATAAAGTCTTTGGACTACTTCTCACACTCAGCCCAAGTCTCACTGATGTGGTTAGGCACATACTAAGAGACAAGGAGCTCCCAAGCTATGATGAAGTGTGTGCTCAACTACAAAAGGAGATAGGCTCAGATGGACTCTTTGGGGTGGAAAAGGAGAGTTATCTATGGTACACAAGGCTGAGAAGATGGAGAGTGTAGCAGCTAACAAGGCTTACTATAAACCAAGAGGAGGAGGAGATAAGGCAGTGTCTTGTGAGTACTGCAAGAAGAGTGGACACTCCAAGACCAACTGCTGGATTCTCCATCCTCATCTCAGGCCTACCTCAGCTAACAAATACAGCCAGGCCAGAGCACATGAAGCAAGAGCCCAAGAGCATCCAGCATCAAACTCCATGCGCATAGGAGATGATGGAAGAGCCTTGGTCTCTACAGCACATACTGGTGGCTCCACCTCTCACGCCATGTCTCAGCCATCTCATGATGATGCATTCATCAGGAAGTCAGACATTGAGGCCTTAATTAAAGCTCTCAATGCAAACTCTGGTAACCAAAGTATTAATGCTTTAAATTCTATACACAATGCTTCTCATACTGCTAGGCCTTTAATCATTGATTCAGGAGCCTCTCATCATATGATTAGGGATGCTAGACTGATTAGTGATATTAAACCAGCTCTAGGCAGTGTTGTGATTGCAAATGGTGATAGAATTCCAATTGAGGGAGTAGGAAACCTGAACTTGTTTAATAAAGAGTCTCAAGCTTTTTATATGCCTACTTTCACATCAAATTTGTTATCTGTTAAAAGAGTTACTAATGATTTGGATTGCAATGTTATTTTCAGTCCTAATGATGTTTGTTTTCAGGATATTAAGACCAGTAAGATGCTGGGAAAAGGTGTGAGCAAGGGAGAGCTTTACTTGCTTGAAGATACCAATCTATCAAATTTATCTACTGCTTTTAATTCTGTTTTAGCTAGCAATGTGTTATGGCATGCTAGATTAGGTCATCCTCACTCTAGAGCTTTAAGCTTAATGTTACCTAATTTGTCTTTTCAGAATGAATCTTGTGAGGCTTGTATTCTTGGCAAACATTGCAAATCTGTTTTTCCTCAATCTATGACTGTTTATGAGAATTGTTTTGATCTAGTGCATTCTGATGTATGGACTGCCCCTTGTGCATCTAGAGAAAACCATAAATATTTTGTGACATTCATAGATGAGAAATCAAAGTACACTTGGCTCACTCTGATTAAAAGCAAAGATAGAGTTTTAGAAGCTTTTATTAACTTCCAAAACTATGTAACTAACCATTTCAACTCTAAGATCAAAATCTTTAGGTCTGATAATGGTGGGGAGTATACTAGCAATGCCTTTAAACAACACCTAGCAAAGCATGGCATTATTCATCAAACAAGCTGCCCATACACACCACAACAAAATGGAGTGGCTGAGAGGAAGAATAGGCATCTCATGGAGGTTGCAAGGAGCATGATGTTTCACACAAATGTTCCAAAGAGGTTTTGGGGAGATGCCGTGATCACAGCATGCTATCTGATCAACAGGATCCCCACCAAAGTCCTCAAGGATGTGTCTCCTTTTCAGGTATTAAACAAAATCACCCCTCCATTAGATCACTTGCGTGTGTTTGGTTGTGTGTGCTATGTCTTGACACCAGGAGAACAGAGAAATAAGCTGGAAGCCAAGAGTGTCAAGGGAATGTTCATAGGCTATACTCACACACAGAAAGGGTACAAGTGCTACATTCCAGATTCAAGAAGAGTTATGGTCTCAAGGGATGTCAAGTTTGTGGAATCAAAGGGGTACTATGATGAGAAGAGCTGGGAAAACCTTAGGGATCTCTCACAAGGACCATCTGATAGAGCAAACAACCTGAGAACCATTATGGAGAGTTTGGGAATCAGCCAACCTCAAAGTAGTGTGGCGCCAGTACCAGCACCATCACTATCTACACCAGCTGCTGAGCATGATGAGGAACCAGTACCAGTTATGGAGCCAGTCCATCTTGATCCTGAGGGAGGCAGTGAGCATGAATCAACACCAGAAAATGATTCAGCATCAACACATGATCAAGATGAAGCAGTACCAGATTCTGATGGTGATCAAAGTCAGGAAGAAGCAGTGGTAGAAGAGCAGATTCAAGAAGTACCATTGAGAAGAAGTACCAGAGTGAAGAGAGATCCATCAAATTGGACCAACACCAGAGTATACTTCAACAGCAATGCAGTGGCTCATCCTACTCAAGCAGTCTGCTCCTTGGCATACTTTCCAGAAGAACATGTGGCGTTTATCACCCACCTAGATGAAGCTTACATACCAAAGACCTATGAGGAAGCAATGGCACTGGATGAGTGGAGAGAATCAGTGGGAGATGAGATAGGAGCTATGATCAAGAATGATACATGGTTTGAAACTCAACTTCCAAAAGGCAAGAAGGCTGTAACAAGTCGCCTACTCTTCACTATCAAGTACAAAGCAAATGGACAACCAGAAAGGAAGAAGACAAGGCTGGTTGCAAGAGGGTACACTCAAGTCTATGGAGAAGACTATTTGGATACATTTGCACCAGTGGCTAAACTTCACACCATAAGAGTTGTTCTCTCCTTGGCTGTCAACTTGGAATGGGATCTCTGGCAAATGGATGTCAAGAATGCATTTCTCCAAGGAGAATTAGAAGATGAGGTCTACATGAGACCACCACCAGGAATGGAAGACATGGTCAAACCAGGAAATGTACTTAGATTGAAGAAGGCAATCTATGGATTGAAGCAATCACCAAGAGCCTGGTATCACAAGCTTAGCACAACCCTTAATGGAAGAGGGTTTGTGAAATCAGAATCTGACCATACTCTCTTCACTCTCACCAGCAAGCAAGGCATTGTTGTAATCCTCATCTATGTTGATGATATTATCATCACTGGCAGCAACAAGGAAGGTATAACTTCAACTAAAGCTTTTCTTAAATCCTCATTTGATATTAAAGATTTGGGAGAGCTTAAGTACTTCCTTGGGATAGAAATATGCCGCTCTAAAGAGGGGCTTTTCTTATGCCAAAGGAAGTACACACTTGATCTTTTAAATGAGGCAGGAGAGCTTGGTGGAAGAGTAGCCAAGACACCACTTGAAGAGGGGTACAAGATATTGCGTGAGGGGGAGTTTGAAGATACACCATTGGAGACTTCAAACTCTATAGAAGAATGGTGGGGAAGCTGATTTATCTCACCATCACAAGACCAGACATTTGCTTTGCTGTCAACCAAGTGAGCCAGCATATGCAAGCACCAAAGGTTCACATTGGAACATGGTGGAGAGGATCTTGAGATACCTAAGGGAGGCTCCTGGTCAAGGTGTTTGGATGGGTTGCAACAAGAGCACAGAGATTGTAGGGTATTGTGATGCAGATTGGGCTGGTGATAGAGTGGACAGAAGATCTACTACTGGCTATTGCACCTTCATAGGAGGCAATTTGGTTACTTGGAAAAGCAAGAAGCAGAAGGTGGTATCATGTTCAAGTGCTGAGGCAGAATATAGAGCCATGAGGAAGCTGACCAGTGAGCTTATTTGGATCAGGAACCTGCTGAAAGACTTGGGCATTGAAACAACAACACCAATCACAATGCACTGTGATAACCAGGCTGCCATTCATATAGCTTCAAACTCAGTGTTTCATGAGAGGACAAAGCATATTGAAGTGGATTGCCACAAGGTTAGACAAGCAGTGGAGCAGAAGATTATCCTATTGACAAAGGATATAAATAAATCAGAAAGAGAGAGGAGATGGAGATACATGAAGTAGAAGCAGATCCGAGATTACTTGAAATACAAGTATATCCGTACAACACTTGCTGTGCAAGGTACCAGTGCATAACCTAACGTGAAGTGAGAGGCAAGGCAAGTCAGAGAACATCTTGGTCGACATCAGAGAAGGAGGAGACCGTTGGAGTTTGTAAGAGACAAAGAAGAGTGTTTAAAATAAGCAAGGTCACATGATACACTTAAGGTGTAGCCGTTTGTGACCTGTCCCTCTCAACCCTGCCTTGCCTTGATCAGAACACATTTGTTTATTGTTTCTTAAGTACTTGCAACACATTTGTTTAATACTTTCTGTATCCAGGCTCTTGCCTATATAATCTTGTAACCTCTCTCACATTAATCTTAAGGAAATAAATCCTTCTTTACTCTCTCTTTACTTTGCAACATCTCTCTCTCTCTCTCACGATTTCATCACTCTCACTTGTTCTTCACTTGTTCATCATTTGTTCTTCATTTACTTTCATGGTATCAGAGCATAAGCTCTTGAGAACCTAAAATTCTTCCGCAATACACTCTGGTTTTACTTTCTTTCTTGATTCACTCTTTTACTTTCTCAAATCTCACCTCAGATTTCTTTTATCCAGTGGATAATAAATCTGTGTTCTTGAGTTTCTGGAAATTTTTAAATTCTTCTCTTGGCTGTTCTCACTCCCTCCTGTATCCATTTAATTTTCTTGAGAGTTAACCTTGATTCTAAACTTGCTTTTCCTCAGTTCAGAGAGATTTACTTGTTTCTGTCTTGAAAAATTCTTGAAAAATTTACTTGAAACCTTAAGGAGAAGATGGAGGACTACAGACCAGTGAGAATTCCATGTCTACTCAAGGGACCAGGAAACTACATCACCTGGTCTAGAATGGCCAGGACAGCCCTTGGAGGTAGAGGATATTGGGAGCATGTCACTTCAGACTCTGCTCCAAAGAAAATCACCCAAGGAGAAGATGGCAAGGAGGTTGTAGTGGTGGATGAAGGCAAATGGGCTCAGGAAGATCTCATGGTGCTGTCTACCTTGCAAAGCTCACTTGATGGTCCATTAATGGACTCATATTCACACTGTACCACAACAAAACAGCTGTGGGATACCTTGCACAAGGTGTTTGGCAACACTTCAAACCTCACCAGAATCTTTGAAGTGAAGAGAGCCATCAACAACTTGGAGCAGGAAGAAGGAGACTTCACCAAGCATCTTGGGAAGTACAGTCAGCTATGGTCTGAGCTAGAGATGCTAAGGCCAAGCACCAATGACCCTGATACACTTGAAGCCAGGCGTGAGCAAGACAAGGTCTTTGGACTGCTTCTCACACTTAACCCAAGCTTCAATGATGTGGTGAGGCATATACTAAGAGACAAGGAGCTTCCAGGCTATGATGAAGTTTGTGCTAGACTCCAAAAGGAGATAGGCTCAGATGGTCTCTTTGGAGGTGGAAAAGGAGGGCTCTCACTGGCGCACAAGGCTGAGAAGGTGGAGAGTGCTTCAGCTAACAAAGCCTACTTCAAACCAAGAAGGGGAGGAGACAAGTCTGTGACTTGTGAGCATTGTAAGAAGGAGGGACACTCCAAGACAAGCTGCTGGTTTCTCCATCCTCACCTCAGGCCAGTTTCAACAAACAGGCCCCAACAAAACAGAGCACATGAGGCAAGAGTTCAAGACACCACAGATGGGAAGGCTATGGTCTCAACTACCCACACTGGTGGATCCTTCTCCTCACACGCCATGACACCAGCTCAGGATGATGCATTCATCCGCAAGTCAGACATTGAGGCTCTTATCAAAGCACTCAATGCAAACTCTGGTAACATTAATGTTAATGCTTTAAATTCTATTCACCATGCATCACACCCTGCTAGATCTCTAATTATTGATTCAGGAGCGTCCCATCATATGATTAGGGATGTTAATCTGATTAGTAATGTTAAACCAGCTCTAGGCAGTGTAGTAATTGCTAATGGTGATAGAGTACCTATTGAAGGAATAGGAAATCTGAAATTGTTTGAAAAAGAGTCTCAAGCCTTGTATATGCCTAGTTTCACCTCTAACTTACTATCTGTTAAGAAAGCAACCACTGATCTTAATTGCCATGTTATTTTTAGTCCTAATGATGTGTGCTTTCAGGATATTAAGACCAGTAAGATGCTGGAAAAGGTGTGAGCAAGGGAGAGCTTTATTTACTTGAAGACACCAAGCTGTTATCAGATTCTACTTATGCTTTTAATTCTGCTTCTGTTTTAACTAGTGATGTATTATGGCATGCTAGATTAGGTCATCCTCATTCTAGAGCTTTAAGTCTTATGTTGCCTAATCTGTCTTTTAAAAATGAAACTTGTGAGGCTTGTATCCTTGGTAAACATTGCAAATCTGTTTTTCCTAAATCTATGACTATTTATGAGAATTGTTTTGATCTAGTTCACTCTGATGTTTGGACAGCACCTTGTGTATCTAGAGAAAACCATAAATATTTTGTGACATTCATAGATGAAAAATCAAAGTTTACTTGGCTCACATTGATTTCTAGTAAAGATAGAGTTTTTGAAGCTTTTCTAAACTTCCAAAACTATGTGACTAACCATTTCAACTCTAAGATAAAAATCTTTAGGTCTGATAATGGAGGAGAATATACTAGCAATGCTTTCAAACAACACCTAGCAAAACATGGAATAATACATCAAACAAGCTGCCCTTACACACCACACACAAACAAAATGGAGTGGCTGAGAGGAAAAATCGCCATCTTATGGAGGTTGCAAGGAGCATGATGTTTCACACCAATGTTCCTAAGAGATTTTGGGGTGATGCTGTGGTCTCTGCATGCTATTTAATCAACAGGATACCAACCAAAGTCCTCCAAGATGTCTCTCCTTTTCAGGTATTAAACAAAATCAAACCTCCCCTTGATCACTTGCGTGTGTTTGGGTGTGTTTGCTATGTCTTGACACCAGGAGAACAGAGAAACAAGCTGGAAGCCAAGAGTGTCAAGGGCATGTTCATTGGATATTCTCATACACAGAAAGGCTACAAGTGCTACATACCTGAGTTAAGAAGAGTAATGGTCTCAAGGGATGTGAAGTTTGTAGAATCCAAGGGTTACTATGATGAGAAGAGCTGGGACAGTCTTAGAGATCTCTCACAAGGACCATCTGATAGAGCAAACAACCTGAGAACCATCTTGGAAAGCTTAGGCATCTCTCAGCCTAGTAGCAGTGAGGCGCCTAACACCACTCCATCACCACCAGCTGCTGTTCCTATTGAAGCAACAGTCCCAATTATGGAACCAGTCCATCCTGATCCTGAGGGGGGCAATGAGAATGAGTCAACACCAGAAGATGATTCAACATCAGTTCATGATCAAGATGGTGCTGATTCTGATCAGTCTAGTGGAGATCAGTATGAGGGTGAGCAGGAACAGGAAGAAGCAGTGATAGAGGAGCAGATTCAACCATTGAGAAGAAGTACCAGAGTGAGAAAAGATCCATCAAACTGGAGCAACACCAGAGTATACTTCAACAGCAATGCAGTGGCTCATCCTATCCAAGCAACCTGCTCCTTTGCAAGCTATCCTCAA
Source organism: Raphanus sativus (assembly GCF_000801105.2). Classification (NCBI taxonomy): domain Eukaryota; kingdom Viridiplantae; phylum Streptophyta; class Magnoliopsida; order Brassicales; family Brassicaceae; genus Raphanus; species Raphanus sativus. The sequence continues at coordinate 1,103 of NW_026615587.1, read as the reverse complement.
GAGCATGTAGCTTTCATCATCACCTGGATCAAGAATACATTCCAAAGACTTATGAAGAAGCTATGGAGGATGATGAGTGGAGAGAGTCTGTTGGAGATGAAGTTGGAGCCATGATCAAGAATGACACTTGGTATGAGACTGAACTGCCTAAAGGAAGAAAGCAGTCACAAGCCGCCTACTCTTCACCATCAAGTACCAAGCAAATGGGAAACCAGAAAGGAAAAAGACAGGCTAGTTGCAAGAGGATACACCCAAGTCTATGGAGAAGACTACTTGGATACTTTTGCACTTTCTTTCACAGTAGCTAAGCTCCACACCATAGGATTGTTCTCTCCTTGGCTGTAAACTTGGAATGGGATTTATGGCAGATGGATGTCAGAATGCCTTTCTACAAGGAGAGCTAGAGGATGAGGTTTACATGAGACCACCTCCTGGTATGGAAGACATGGTCAAGCCAGGAAATGTCTTAAGATTAAAGAAGGCCATCTATGGATTAAAACAGTCACCAAGAGCTTGGTACCACAAGCTGAGTACAACTCTCAATGGAAGAGGGTTTGTAAAATCAGAAGCTGATCACACTCTCTTCACCCTCACAAGCAAACAAGGAATTGTGGTGATTCTGATCTATGTAGATGATATTATCATCACAGGAAGCAACAAGGAAGGTATCATCTCTACTAAAGCTTTCCTTAAGTCTAGCTTTGATATTAAAGATTGGGTGAGCTAAAGTACTTTCTAGGGATTGAGATATGCCGCTCTAAGGAGGGGCTATTCTTATCTCAAAGAAAGTACACACTTGATCTTTTAAATGAGGCAGGAGAGCTTGGAGCAAGAATAGCTAAGACACCACTTGAAGATTAGGTTACAAAGTCTTGCGTGAGGGGGAGATTGAAGATACCTTTTTTGCGATTTCAAACTCTATAGAAGAATGGTGGGAAGCTGATCTATCTTACCATCACAAGACCAGACATCTGCTTTGCTGTAAACCAAGTCAGTCAGCATATGCAACTCCCAAGGTTCATCAACTGGAAGATGGTGGAGAGGATCATGAGATATCTAAGGGAAGCTCCTGGTCAAGGGTATGGATGGGATGCAACAAGAGT